>NW_004524614.1:11554997-11559224 GCF_000260255.1 Octodon degus
GAGAGAGAGAGAGAGGCAGAGAGACAGACAGACAGAGAGAGAGAGAGAGAGAGAGAGAGAGAGAGAGAGAGAGAGAGAGAGAGATTTGAGTTTTTTAAACACACTGGATTTTAACCTTGACTCCAGTTTTTCCCATTTATGTAAGTTTGTCAACTTTACTCATTTATCTTGAGATTTACTTCCCTTGATATAAAATGGATATAGTAATATAGACCTTATAAGAATGCAAAGATTAAATTTAAAAAAAAAATGAACCATCTGTCTGTCATCTTCCGCACCCTGCAGTAGATTGAACACAGATTGCTTAATCCTTCCTGAATAAATAACCTGAAACTCTTATGCATAACTGGATAAAAATGTCTCTCTTTGACTATTACATACAATTTCAATGCTAACCTTAAAAGATATTGCCTAAAAATGAAAGAAGTTTTGATAAAGCGTCATTCTACCACATCCTAACTTTGTCCTTTAGTAATCCCATCCTCCATTCCATTGTAGGTATACACAAATAAGAAGTCAAGGCTGAGCCTTTGCTGTGGTTGTTTCCACATGGTGGGACTCTTTGGGCAGCCTCCCCTAGGACTTGACTGCTTCATAGCTGGATTAGCTTTGGCCTTCAGGCTTGTTTTTATATTCTAGTACTGCAAGCTTTCCAGATTTTATAAAATTAAAGTGGCATACTTTATTTAATGGTTTATTTTCTTTACAAGAGTATTTTGGGGATAAAAAACAAATCCCACCTCATAAGCCCTATCCCTCTTAGACTCCAATTTGTTCAGCTGAATATAGACCATTAGAGAATCATTTGGTCATCAAGTTTGGATACCCAGCCTTGAAAAATATCAGAAGTTGGCTTATCTATATCTTTCCTGGACCCAACATGAAGAGCTTCTTGGACAAATCCTAAGTGTTTCAAGAAAAATGACTGTGTTAAGAACATTTTTTCTTTTCTTTCTTTCTTTTTTTTCAGAACTGGGGATTGAACTCAGGCTCTTGTGCTTGTCAGAGAAGCTCTTATTCTACTGAGCCATCTCCCCAACCCAAGAACATCTTTTCTTCTGGGCATGGGGGAAAATGATGATCATGTTGGCTATCTTCTGAGAATTTTAAATTTGAAGGTCACAGAAAAGCTAGTGTAAGGAAAGACAAATAAGAGATGATGTCCAAGAGATAACAGTAATAGAGTATCACTAATATTATCTTTTTAATGGAGATTTGGGACTTTAAAAAGTTTATTTTCCCAAAAGTAACTTAGCATCATGTCTAGAAAAGACATAGATATATAAACTATGAAACATGGTACCATTTAAAAAAAAAAAACAGAAAATGGAAAGTTTTTTTTAAATGATGGTGTTAATGGTGGTTATAAAGAGGGTGGAGGGTGTTGGGTCCTGCTGACTCAACATCAGAAATGCTTGGCCTGAATTCTTGCTTCTATGTTCCTGCCAACCTCTACATTAGGTGCTGATGAGGAGTGAAAAGGATAAAAGGAATGTAGCAGGAAAAAGAGATTTGAAAAGCAAAACTGGTTAGTTTATTCTGTGAAACCCACAACCTAAATAGACAGGCCTTGTGTAACGGAAAGATGAAATCCCCCCCCCTTTGTGTTTACTTAATATTTCATCTCTTTAAGGGTTTTCCACTTGTGCTGGCCATGAAACACACTGCTCAGATCTTCTACATGGAGCTTCTGCTCCTCTTGATTCATCAACCCTTAGTGTGGAAGCCATACTCCCATAGTCTCTCCCATCAAGGAGTAAGTTTGGGGGGAGTTCTGATGTGAGACCTTTCCTGTGAGAGGCAGCACACTCCCTAAAGGCAACTCTGGCTCCAAGACTCACTATGGGTCTGGTTAACCTTTCTTGGAACTTCACTGTAGCCTAAGACTCCTCCATTCTGCTCTCCTTCCATACATGTCAGACATCCCTAGATTGTCGATCCTCTTCCATTTCTTCCTTTCTTTACTCAGCAATTCTCTAGTGTGCTAAATTATTATTTTACTATATCCTTCCAGGTTGACAAGAATTAATGCACTCATCTACTATCTTATTATTTTGCTTTATGATCATCAGCATTTATTTATACACACACACACACAAATAAAAACCTAGGCAAAGAAAACTCTAATACCATCTCAATGGGAATACTACAATTTCACGACCTATCTGCTCCATCTCAGGGGCTTCTCCATAATCTTACAGCTAGTAGTTATTCCTTGAATGGCCACTACAACCCTTACTTTGGCGCTCTCATCGAAGAGCTTTAGGCATGCTCAGATCATTTGACTTCAATGTGGGGAACAAATTTTTGTAGAACAAGGACAGGTTGGAGCAGATCAGCTGGAGGCTGGTGCAGATGCTCAGGGAAGAATTGACAGCAGCCTACATGAGGATGGTTCCCAGGAGAGAGTGAAGATGTGGGGAAGTGCATAGCAAAGAAAATGAGAGCCTTGGTGATGTGGCAGATACTGGAGGCAAGAACTTGGAGTATGCTCGGGCACACAAGAAACAAAAAAATTCCTGACTGTTCAGAAGTATTTGGTTAACTTCTGTTCAAAGATGTGCAAGTAAAAACAAAAACAAAAACAAATGGAAGACCTTTAATTTTATTTCACTGTTTAAATCCCAGTGACATAATGGAAAACAAGGGGAAAAAAACCCAACTCTCCATTGCCTATAAAACAAGATTATGGCCATAGGCCTAAACCACAGACTGTGACATGCAGCAACAGCCAATTAGAGTAGAAACTCCTGCCAAAACTAGTGCACTGAGAAGCCCAAACCTTGGGTTTCTCCAAAGTAAGTGTCACAATAGGGGAAAACTGAGCCAATAATCTTTTAACGAGAACATCCAGTACTAGGAGAGAGTGGGAGAAGCAGGAGTGCTGTAGCATGAGGTTTCCTATCATGAAAGAAAGCCAGAGGAGGTAGGACTGAGGCAGGTTAAAGACCCATGTTTCTTTCTACACCCAGAAGTGAAGCAAGAGTGAAAGACAGAGGGGAATAATCAATTATCAGCTCTTCAGGCATACGCTTATTTATGATTTATTGGTCTCTGCAATGAATAAGATTATCTTCTGGGACCAGCCAAATCTAGCCCATTGCCTATTTTTGCTCCATCTTAAACTAAGAATGGTTTTCACATTTTTAAATGGTAAAATAGTCAGAAAAATAACATTTCATGACACAAGAACATTACATGATCTACAAAATGTAATGCTATATTAAGATTTTTTAGAAGAACCAACTCACTTATTTACACATTATTTATGAATCTTTTCAAATATATATTGGTTTGTTATGGTTGCCATAAATAACACACACTGAATGACTTAAGCAACAGGAATTTATTTCCTCATGGTTCTGGAGACTGGAAGTACAAGATCAGTGTGCTGCTGGGTTTGGTTTTCCCTGAGGTCTCTCTTTTGGCAGGCAGATGACTGCCATCTTGCTATGCTCTCATTTTTCTCTGGGTTGGTAGATTCTTCTGGTTCTTACATGAGTACTTAACCTGAATGATCTCTTCAAAGGCTTTACCTCCAGTATCACTTTGGGGGTTAGGGCATCAACACATGAACTTTGTAGGTGTTGTCATCTGAATGGTTGTGACTGCCAAAATTTATAGGTTGAAAATCACCAATGGAATCATAAGAAGAGATGGAGGCTTAGGAAGATGCTTAGATCATGACAACACAGTCCTCAAGAGCTGAATTAGTATGATGTAAAAAAGACCCAAGAGGCACAAGGGTGAAAGGTTCCTATAATCCCAGCTCTTGGGAGGCTGTAAACAGGAGAATCACTATGAGTCTGGTCTGGTAGTGAGACCCTGAACACCCTATAAACCCTTCCCTAAAATACACACACACACACACACACACACACACACACACACACACACACACGAAGATGCAAGAAAGCTAACAAATCTCTTCTACCATGTGAAGACACAAGAAATCACCAACTGTGACCTAGAAATTGAAACTTCACCAAATAGCAAATCTTAGGTCTTATCCTCCAGAAGTGTAAGAAATAGACTTCTGTTGTTTATAAGCTATCTGAATAGACTAACACAGGGGATGCAGTTTGGGTCAAAACAACTTACAATAGCAGAGCTAAATAGTTGAGTCAGAATGGCTCTTGAAGTCTAACATATTTACCATCTCTACAGAAAAAATTCACCAAGAATAACAAAAAGTGAGAGATGTACTCCTGGGGCAAAGGAAATTAT
>NW_004524614.1:11559324-11574265 GCF_000260255.1 Octodon degus
TTTTTTATTCAGAACCAGAGATTGAACTCAGACCCTTGCTCTTGCCAGGGAAGCACTTATTCTACTGAGCCATCTCCCTGGCTCCAAAGGAAATAATTTATTTGATAATACAGAGTTCTGACAAGACAATAAAGTTCCTCAATACATGCTATACATCAGTTCTATGCTCATTTGTTCTTTTGTAAACTGGAAGTAGTATTCAAATATGAACAATAATCACAAGGGAAACATGGAAGGACTTGTAAAACATTTTGATAATGAAGACCAAACAAACCTATATGACAAATAAATTAGCCCAAGAAACTCAACATTTTCCATAGTTTGAAAGAAATTGCACACAAGATGATGTATCGTTAAATAATTTTTTTAACTAATAAAAAATGCTTATTTAGAAAATATGTTTTAAAACCATTTAACAGACAAAAAGTAGGCTGAAAAGACCTTATATTGAGATGAAAGAACAGAGTAATGGCACAGACATGATAATCACATTTAATGCCACAAGTTAGAAAAGACAGACAGTGAGCTAATAGAAAAGCTTAAAGAATTTGGGGCCAGAGATATAGCTCAGTGGCATAAATGCCTGCCTGGTAAGCTCAAGGTCCTCAGTTTGATCCCTGGTATTAAATATATATATATATATATATATATATTTTTTTTTTGTGAGGTGGCAAGAAACCAAGAAAGCTACAAAAATGTGGCTAAAAGAACAGATATTAAAGAAAAAATAAAACTCTAACATATAAAACTGGTTTTCCCCGAGGAGAAAACAACAATAAGCTTACAAAAAGTATTTGATTAATAGCAGAGAACTTGTATTTTACAAAAGCAACTTAAATTTGTGGATTGATGTGTTGCATTGTGCTCCCAAAATTGTGGTAGAAGGAATGTCAAGTTTGGGTGAAATTACCAATATTTTCTCTAACTAATGAATCATATAGTCATCCAGATGCTAGGAAATCAATACTAAGAAAGTGAACTTTTATTTACAAAGCTCTAAGAGAAATAAAATATGATGCAAAAAGTATAAGCTTACTCAAAAGTAAATGTGTATGAATGTGTATACTCACTGTCTAAGAAAAAAAAATAGCCTTACCATTGCAAGTATTCAAGAAACATCCAATACATCTGTCTTAGTCCACTGGGGCTGCAATGACAAACTACCCTACCACTTCTGGCTGCCTTATGAACCATATACATTTGCATTTCACACCGCTGAAAGCTGGGAAGTTCAAAATAAAGGCACTGGCAGATTTGATGTCTGATGAAGGGCATCCTTGTAATTTGTCTTCAACTTACTGAAGCAGAAAGTTTCTCTCTGGAGCCTCTTTATGAAGTTACTAATCCCATTCAGAAGGACTCTACCTTCATGGACTAATCACCTCCCAAAGATTCTATCTCCAAATGCCATCACATTTGGTGAGATTGTGTTTTAACATATAAGTGGAAGAAAGCATAAATAGTCATTCTGTTGCAGTATATCCTTTAAAATGTCACTTGATAGCAGAATCTACTAAGAGAAATACAAAAATGGAAAACTAACTCAAAGAAATCATGCTGTAAGGACATGAGGTGAACAAGAAGACCATTTCAAAATAAAATAAGAATATTTTCATTGTCTTACATAGTTAAAGTTTTATAGATCACAAAACTATGTAGGCTTTTATACTGAAAATGTCAAAGTAATAATCATAAAGATAAAGCTCATAAAAGTATAAAGGAGGAGTAGCTGGAGGACAAACACATGTATTCATTTCCATGTCTTTTGTACTAACGAGTTAAGAGAGATAATTGAAAGTTGGAATATGTAGTTTACGAAAGCATAACAAACTCCTCTGCTTAGTGTTTTTTGATATTTTCTAGTAACTTAAAGGAACATTTATGACCTGATTTCTTATGCATACAGAGCAATAAAAAATTTTGAGTATAGCAATTCCTCTAAGTTAGTTTTCTTTATTGTTAAAAAATTAAAATGTAGTAACTTATAATGATAACAAGGCTTTTACTAACATCAAGAATGCCTTTCTGGGAATTTGAGTTAGGCAACACCTGTGGAGAGGCAAAGTGCACACACACACACACACACACACACACGAATGAAAGTGTGAATAACAAAAGGCCCATCTTCCTATAATGAATATGGTCATTATATATACTTAAATTGTACCAATAAACTAAAATAAACTAAAAAAAAAAAGTAAAATTTAAACAAAGCTCCACTTCTCCCTAGATAATAATTTAAGTACCTGGATTTCAGACCTTGTTCTCTGGGTCTGGGTAACACTGCGCAGTGGATGAGCTGTATAACATGTTTTCGTATTATCATTATTAGTATTAGTAGTAGTAATCCTATTATCTTTTAAAAAACAACAGACTTGCTGAAGTATGTAATGGAAAATAAATTGTGCAGGTTAAGGTGTACAGCTTGATAAATTTTGACAAACAACTACTCATGAAATAAGCACTATAGCCAAGAAAATAAATGTTTTTGCCCTCCCAAAGTTTTCTTGTACTTTTTATGTTCCTTTTCCCTACTGTTTTTTTCCTTCCTACTGATGAACTTCAATCAAATAATGATCTACTTTGTCTCATTGTATATTGATCTTTATTTTTAGAATCTGTTCAAAAAGAATTATGCAGTATTTGAAAATTTTTTTCTGGGTCCTTTCACTTAGTATAATGCATTTGAGATTGATTCATATTAGCATATGTATCAATATGTTGCTCTGGGTGTGGGAGAGCTTCCATGTTCCTTTGTGCCCTCTGGGCCCCTCCATACCAAGCCCAGGCCCGGCACATGAGTGAGATCTTCCATGGAGCTCTTAGAACTCTTCCAAGCCCAGCCCAAGCCCAGGCCCGGTGAGTGTGTGAGAGAGCTTCCATGATTCCCTGCTCCACCTGGACCTCTCCCGTACTCAGCCAAGGTCCTGCCTGTAAGAACTTCCACAGCGTTCTCAGGACCCCACCAGACCAAGCCAAGGCCTGGCATACAGGCCTGGGGTAAAGCTTTGCAGCTTAAGTTCCTGCAGAGAGGCTAGGGGACAGAAACACCCAGCCAATCCAGAACCAGAATATCTTGCCAGAGGGGCATAACAGGTTCACTTCCAAGGGATGCAGCAGGAAGAAGCATAGCACAGCAGCCAGACCCCAACCAGGCACAGCAGCATGATTTCAAACTTCATAGATCTGCGTCCAAATTCCAGTAGGTGCACCAGGTTCTACACAAAAGGTCAGAGGACAGTGCTATACAAAATGACAAAGAGAAGGAGCAAAATGCAATCTCAGGTCCTAAGCCCACCCAGAACAAGTGCAGAAGACATGAGCACAGAAGAAATTGTGAATCACACAGCTGAAATGTGTCAATTAATAGTGCCTGAAGTAAAGAAACAACTTCAGAAAGGTATAGAGGAACTTAAATCAGAAATAACCTCTGAAGTAAAAAAAGAAATCACTGAATTAATAGGGTGTGAAGTAAAGAATCAAAAGCACACACATATAGAGGAAATCAGATCATAAATAATCTCTGAAAAAAAAGAAAGCATAACTATAATGAAGGAATTAATAACTGCTTCTCAAGAAGACACTGATAAAAAAATAGAGATGAGAAAAACAATGGAATCCTTCACTGAGCAATATAAGAAAAAAATAGATCACATGAAGCAGAGTCAAAGAGATATAGAGGAACTTAAAATCTCAATCACAAGCTTGCAAAATCATTTGAGTGAAAGTGAAGATAGAGTTTCAGATCTTGAAGATGCTGTCACAGCTAGTAAAAAGATAAGAAAAGATCTCTTAAAAACAACTAGGATGCAGGAAAAAATAATTCATCACCAGCAAGATGATGCAAAGATGAACAACGTGAGACTAATAGGCACCAATGAGAAAGGAGTCAATACAAATGACATAAAAAGAATATGGGGAGAAGTAATAGCAGAAAACTTCCCAAATTTGGGGGAACAGTCTCACATTCAGGTAACCAAAGCACGAAGAACTCCAAATAACATCAACCCAATTGAAAACACACTGAGACATATAATAGTCAAGATTCCAGAAACCCAGGACAAGAACAATATCCTGAAAGCAGCTAGAGAAAAGAAACAGATCACATTTAAAGGAAAACCCATCATGATAATGGCAATCTTCTCTTCACAAACCATAAAATCAACAAGAGCATGGAGAAGAGTACTTAAGTCCTCTATGAAAACAAATGCCAGCCCAGACTACTGTACCCTGCAAAACTTTATTTCAAGTTTGATGGAGAAGTGAAATATTTCCATGACAAAGAACAACTAAAGAATTTCATGATGACAAAGGCAGCCAACCCTACACAGACAACTAAAAGATGTTCTAGAGAGTGACCAAAATGATCAGAAATCCATGAATGAGAATGGAAGGAACCCACTAAATAGGGCAAACAATTAAACACAGGAGGAAAAAGTAGCAAACAACAGCAAGTAAATAACATATCTATCAGAAGTCAATACATCTCAATTATAACCATCAATGTAAAGGGACTCAATTCACCAATTAAAAGAAATAGACTGGCACAGGGGATTAGGAAACAAAATCCAACAATATGCTATATACAAGAAACACACTTAACTCAAAAAGACATTCATAGGCTTAAAGTCAAAGGATGGAAAACAATACTACATGCTCCAGCACCTCAGAAAAAAGCAGGGGTAGCAATTCTATTCTCAGACAGTCTCAACTTCAAACCAAGAATAATCAAACAAAGTAAAGAAGGCCACCATATACTGATAAGGGGAAAAATTCAAGAGGAGGAGATAACACTCATAAATATGTACACACCAAACACAGAGAACCCATTATATAAGAGAAATGTTAATGGACATGAAATATCTAATATCAATAGCACAATCTTAACAGGACAGCTTAACACCCCTTTATCCCAAAAAGACATGTCAAGCAGAAAAAATTAGCAAAGAAGTAGCAGAAATGGACCAGAGGTATGAGCAAATGGACTTAGTGGACTCATACAGAGTGTTCTATCCAAGAACAGCTTAATATACATTTTTTTAGCTGCATGTGGGTCATTTTCTAAAATAGACCACATACTAGTCCATGGGTTATGCCTAAGTATATGCAAGAAAGCAGAAATTATCCCACGTTTATTATCTGACCACAGTGCAATGAAACTGGAAATAAATGACTAAATAAATAAGAAAAGCCCCATAAATACATGGCAATTAAACAACAACCTCCTCAGCAACCAGTGGGTCCCAGATGAAATCAAATAAGAAATTGAACAAAGTCTACAATTTGATGAAAATTCAAGCACAACTTATTGGAATTTGTGGGATGTGATGAAAGCAGTACTTAGAGGTAAATTTATAGCTGTGAACTCATACATAAGGAAAACAGAACGGGAACAAATAAACACCCTAATGCTGTACCTCCAACATCTTGAAAAGTAAGAGCAAACCAAATCCAAATCCCAAAGAAAGGAAGAAATCACAAAGATTACAGCAGAAATTAATTCAATCAAGATGAAGAAAACAGTTCAAAGAATTAATGAATCAAAAAGCTCGTTCTTTGAAAGATTAAATAAATTTGATAAGCCCTTAGCAACCTCATCAAAAAGAGGAGAGAAAAAATTCAAATACAAGCAATAAGGAATGAAAAGAGTGTAATTACCACAGAGTCAGTGGAAATTCAGAAGATTATCAATAACTACTTTGAGAATCTTCACTCTCACAGAATAGAAGACACAGAAGTAATAGACAGATTTCTAGCAAGGTGAAAATTACCAAAACTAAATCAAGACAATATAACAACTGTCAATAACCCAATAACAGTCAATGAAATATGAGATGTAATAAAAAACTACCAACAAAAAATGTCCAGGTCCTGATAGATTCACCCCTGAATTCTACAAGTAATTTACAGAAGAAATAATCCCTATACTCATGATGCTCTACAATTCAATTGAAAATGAATCAATCCTCCTAGAACCATTCCTGGAGGTAAGTATTATACTGATACCAAAAACCAGGGAAAGACATAACTGAAAACGAGAGCTACAGGCAAATCTTCCTCATGAACACAGATGCAAAATCCTAGCTAATAGGAAACAGCACATGATCAAGAAGATTATACACTATGGCCAGGTAGGATTGTTCCAGGGATGCAAGTATGGTTCAATATACACAAATCTATAAATGTAATTCACTATATCAATACAGCCAAATGTCAAAGGCACATGATCAGCTCAATCAATGGTGAAAAGGCTTTTGATAAAGTTCAACACCCATTCGTTGTTCAAAGTCCTACAGAAAATTGCAACAGATGGCCTCTACTTCAACCTGATAAAAAGCCATCTATGACAACCCAATGGCTAATATAACTCTAAATGGAGAAAAAGTGAAATCTTTTACTCTCAGATCTGGTTCAACACAAGGATGTCCTCTATCATCACTCTAGTCAATGTAATTCTGGAATTATTAGCTAGAGACATTAGACAAGAGAGAGAAATAAAAGGAATAAGAATATGTAAAGAAGAAGTTGAACTATCATTATTTGCAGATGATATGATACTTTACATGGAATACCAAAAACATTCTACCAAGAAGCTACTGGAATTAGTACACAGTTTCAGTCACTTAGCAGGATAAAAAGTCAATACCCAAAAGTCAATAGCATTCCTCTACACAGATAACTAACACAGTGAGAGGGATATTAGAGAAACAATACCTTTTACAATACCACTGCAAAAAATGAAATACATAGAAATTTATCTAACTACAGAAGTCAAAGATCTGTTCAATGAAAATTACAGCACTGAAAAAAAACATCGTAGATGATTTCAGGAAATGGAAATCTATTCCCTGCTCCTGGATAGGAAGAACCAACACTGTGAAGATGGCCGTACTCCCATAATTTTTGCACAGATTTAATGCAATCCCTATCAAACTACCACCATCATACCTCACAGACCTAGAGAAATCATTTCTTAAATTTATTTGGAACCAGAAAAGACCTAGAATACCAAAGGCAATCCTGGGCAGCAAAGACAAGGTTGGAGGCAGTACAATTCCTGACCTGCAATTATAATATACAGCTAATGTGATAAAATCAACATGGTATTGGTAAAAAAAAAAAAAATAGACCTGAGTATCAGTGGAATAGATTAGAAGATGCAGAAGCAACTACAAACACACTCAGCCACCTTATCTTCGACAAAGTGGCCAAACACATGCTTACTGGAAGAAAGATAGCTTCTTTAAAAAATGGGGCTGGAAATGCTGGCTCTCTTTATGCTGAAAAGTAAAACTTGACCCAGGTCTATCACCATACACTAAGCTAAAGTCAAAATGGATTAAAGATCTAAACATTAAAACAGAAACAGTAAATGTCCTGAAAGAGAAGTAGGTCAAAATCTGGAAGATAGGGGTAGGAAAAGAATTCATGTACAAAAATCAAATTGCACAGGTAGTACTTGAAAGAACTAACCATCTGGGACCATATCTTATTTAGAAGTTTTTGCACATCAAAAGAAATTACCAATGGGGGGGGGGGAAGAAATTACCAACGAAGTGAAAAGACAACCCATAATTTGGGAAAAACTCTTAACGAATGAGAATTCAGACTAAAAAACATTAGGGACCCAAAATGTAAAGATGCAATCCAGAAATGGGCATCTGAGATGAACACACGTGCCTCAAAGGTTGAAAGTAAAGAAGCGAATAAATATATGAAAAAATTATCCACATCACTAGCCATTCATGAAATGTAAATTAAAATAACACTGAGATACTATCTCATCCCACAAAGAATGGCTATCATAAACAAATCAACCAACAACAAATGTTGGAGAGGCTGTGGGGAAAAAGGAACACTTCTCTACTGCTGGTTAGAATATATACTGGTGCAACCATTATGGAAATCAGTGTGGAGACTCCTTAAAAAACTAGGACTGAGAATCCCATTCAAACCAGCTATCCCCCTACTGGGAATTTCCTGGGGAACTGAAAGCACCATATCATAGTGATATATTTGCACTTATGTTTATAGCAGCACAATATATAATAGCCAAATCTTGGAAACAACCTAATGCCCATCACCTGAGGAATGGATGAAAAGGATGTGGTATTTTTATACAATGGAGTATTACTCAGCTATAAAGAATGATAAACTGGAAGCATTTATATTTAAGTGAATACCACTTGAAGATATACTCATACGTGAAATAAACCAGATGCACATTTGTAAATATCATATAGTCTCCCTAGTGTAAGAACTCAAGAGAAGAAATAAAAATAGAAAGGTATAACGCAATTAAAAGGAAAGCAAGAACTTAAGGATTTAACAATGATGAGACGGCAAGGGGAAAAGCTAGGAAATATTACAGAGGAAAACCGAAACATTTGTATGAACAAGATTGTTAAGGCAATGATCCTAAGAATCTTCAGCAGGTTTTTGAACCTAGCAGTTAATTGGTAGGATTCTCACCCTAACTATATATGCTGATACCTGTGAACTAAGCAACTGCACTGAAGATAGCAATATATAATACTCGAACCATGCTTGCAATATCTGTCATTCTTGTCTTCTAAATACATGCTGCTTCTAACGTCGTATCAATTACTGCTATACTCTCCTTTAAGTAAATGTTTGTTTAAAAAGAAAAGATAATAAATTAAGAGACAAGAAAAAAATGTTGTAGGAGTGTCTTGCTATAATGCTATATATTGTTAGATTTCTAAATTTCTGTGTAAAAATATGGAATTGTTTATTCCCATTTTTAATTTTTTTAGGTTTTCTTTTTTTCTTTACATAGTAAGGCTTTAAAGTTTAACATATAAATACTTGATGGAAAATTCCTGTTCCATGTTATATCTAAGATGCTTGATATTAAGACAGATAGTGAGGGTAAGCTCAACTTCCTATATTATAAGGTAATAATATCATTAAGCTTCTCCTATGGAGGCTTAACAACTTAAATTTGCAGACCAAAAATTAGTAGAAAGTAGGGCTGCAAGGACAGCCAACATTTTTGTCCTGGCCATTCAAGGTCAGTGAGAACTCAGGACGTAAGTGAACCTGTGCTGTAATATCATGTAACTCAGTGGTGTCCCAAATTTTCTGATCAAGGAGATTATGGGGCTACAGAGGAAAGTGATCAATGATGTAGAGTGTGCCTAAGGAGAGTCACATGGAGAGAAAACATTCGCTTAGGCTTTCACCAAGAGCAAATTGGTCAAGTAATTGCCGTGACTCATCCACATGGCTGACACTTACAAAGGATCTATAAAGTGGAGTATAGGGTTTCAGGATAAATCCTGAGGGTATTTGACTGATCTTGTCAGATACAGAAGTTACATTTCTTGTTATATAAGTCTTGCTTCATCTTGATCTTAACCATCCAGCAGAAAAGTATAAAAACAAGGTACAAAAAGTAAAGCCATATTAATATGCTGAGCTGTAAAAGGCTCAAGTCAACAACTTCTGACATTTCCAGTTCTACTGATAACCCACTACTATTATGGACTACTGGAGTATATTAGATTATTTTGTTGAATTGATGCACCTATGGTATTTATTATTATTATTATTATTTTGCAGAACTGCAGATTGAACTCAGTCCCTTGGGCTTGCCAGGCAAGCACTTATTCTACTGAGTTATCTCCCTGTCCCACTTCAATATTTAAATGGCAATAGAATACCTATCTCTGACAAAACTAAACAAAAAAATGGGATACAAATGAATGAACTTTTTTTAATCTGTATATACAAATTAGTTAGGATGGCTATATATGTACTTTCTCTTGATTCAATGAGAAGAAAGATTTGTACTAATGATGTTTGGACAGGATATCACGTCTGCATCTTGTACTATGAAGAACTACTATGATGACAACAATATGCAATGTATTAATTACTGTAACTCTCCTCACCTGTTTTGAAACTATCTCATTGTTATTTGTTTCTCAATAAAATTAATTAAAAAAGGATCAAAGATTTAAATATTAAAACAAAGTGTTTTAATATTGTTTTGTTTATAACTCTTAAAAGGATGACAATCTGAAGTCGTAAGCTTCATATTTAAGTCTGTCTATATAAAGCTACCATGTTTCATTTTAATTCAAGAGCTAAATTAGTTGTGTATTTTTTCTATTTAAAATAATGCTTATTCTATAAATGTAAACTTTTGAAGATCTGAAGTGTATGGGTCTTTTTATTCTCATTTTTGATGATTTGAAGTACATACAGTACCTTAGTTTTACAGCCAGGGACATTTTGCTAAGATCTTTTGGAAACTCAACAAAACTAAAAGAAAAGTCAGCATGTTTGATATGTATTACCTAAGTTCCTTAGGTATTGCTTCCTCTTATTTTATTTTTATGAAATTACCTAGGCCTAGTAAAGCAGAGGATGGTACTTCTCAAAGCACAGAGATATTTTGCAACAGTTTGGACATAACACCCTCTTATTCAGAATACTGCTTATTTAAATTCCAAAGCAACATGACTGATACCCCTACATACACAGTTTTCATACCATTTCCATTTTACATGCATACACATTACTTTTAACAGTTATTATCTTGTTAGAAACAGGATTTCTATTCCATCTCTAATTGGTGCAGCTTTGCTTTTTTTTATTAAAAGGCAAAAGAGGAAAGGGGTTTGATAATAAATTTATTCAACAAGGAGTTGTGAATAAAGCTATTTATGTCCCGTGGGCAGATTATAATTAAGTGCACATGAGTTGCTTTGACTTTGGTTAGTTTTATTCTTATAAAGTTTAGGAAAGCTTATCCTATTAGAATACAATAAGATGGAATGATTGCAAGAATACTACAGTAGAATGGCATTATGGATATTATCTTTTTCAGAACCCAGAATAATATAAAAAGTACCGAGTATATTTTTAAATCACAATTTAACTCCACACTTTATGACATGTTATAAAAGCTGAATGGCTCCTTTTGGTAAGAATATTTGTTTACAAGTGCCAGGAAATAACACTTTGATACCTACGTTAACAGACTGTCTTTTGCTTGGTGAAGGGAAATAAAAAGACAAACCAAAGGGTATTTACAGAAAAAATAAAACTGTTTAGAAGGCCATGATTCAGTTCGTAGGTGTGTATTCTTTTTAACATCTTAGGAATTTAATACAAAAAGTCAAAAGATTTTTAGTTGTAGTCTGTTTCAAGAAATTGCTCTTGTTCCTTTTTGTCATAGCTAAAATCAAGGTTGGAAATTATAATTAGAGAAAAAAATATTACCCTTAAGAACAAATGTAGATTTCTAAATGATTGTTACTCAGTGTGATGTATAATGCAACAAGGACCCTTGTAAATTATCGTATGTCAATAAAAATATCATAAGTGGTAAAAAAATAAATATTAGAACAGAAACCCTAAGTCTTCTGGAGGAAAATGTAGGCATAGGTAGTGAGTTCATGAACAAAAACCAAACTGCAAGGGAAATACCTCCAAGAATCAACAACTGAGACATCATCTTTTTGAAAAGTTTCTGCACTTCAAAGCAAATCTCCAACAGAGTAAAAAGAAAACCAACAAACTGTAAAAAAATTATATCTGACTGTCTCTCTGACAAATGCCTTCTATCTAGAACATATAATAAATTAAAAAAATCAAGCCCCCCAATTCAAAAATAGGAATCTAAGATGAATATACACTTCTCAGAAGAAGAAATACAAATGGCAAATAGATATACGAAAAAATGTTGAACATCATTGGTCATTCAAGAAATGCAAATTAAAGTAACACTGAGATTCCATCTCACCCCAGAAAGAATGGCTAACATTAATAAATCAGCCAATAACAAATGCTGGAGAGGATAGGGAGAAAAAGGAGCCCTCCTGCACTGCTGTAGGAATGCAGACTGGTACAACCACTTTAGAAATCAGTGTGGAGATGCCTTTAAAAGTTAGGATTGGAGATCACATTCAAACTAGCCATTCCCATCCTGGGTATTTTTCTAGAAGAAATGAAAACCTCATACCACAGCAATATATGTGTATCCATGTTTATAGCAATGCAACTTATGATAGCTAAATCCTGGCAACAACCCAGATGTTCATCAACTGAAGAATGGATAAAGAAAATGTGGTATTTTTACATAATAGAATATTACTCATTTATAAAACAGGATAAATTTGAGGCTTTTACAGGTAAATGGATACAACTAGAGAACATACTCTTAAGTGAAATAAGTCAGACCTGCAAGTGCAAACATTATATTGTCTCCTTAGTGAGAATATTGTCTCCTGAAAGAGAAAAATAGAATCTGAAGGGTACAGTAGATACCGGGAAAAGGGAATGAACTTGATCAAAAGGAAAGAGTTACTGAGTTGAGGAAGACAGGAGAAGGAGTGGGGGAAAGAGATTTATCTATGTATATAAACAAGATGGTTTGGACAACTGTACTGTGCATTTTTTCTGAACTGTGGAAAGAAGCAGTTGATGCTTTTTTGTCCTCTTAATTTTTTTTAGGTTAAGTTATTAATTTAATGTGATGATCTTTTATTTATTTTTTTATTTCTTTTTTACATAATTTTATTGAGAATGTGATGAGCTTTTAAAAACTTAAATATTTGCTGTAAAATTAAAAATAATCCCTTTCTCAAGTTGTTCAGATTTCCCAAAAGCTGTGCAGCAAATAATTGTCTTCTTAATTTCTTATACATTTCTTTCTTTTTTCTTCCGATTTTATATGCATATATCTGATAATACGAATTAAACTGGTTGGAAGACATTATCATGTATTATAACAAATATTATGAAATTCATATTACTTTGTTAAGTGAAATTCTGTGTTACTTGCAATTTTTTGTGTTTCAATTCTAATTTGCACTCTCTTTAAAAAACAAAAAGTTTAAAAGTATGCTATCAGGGCTGGTGAGATGGCTCAGTGGTCTAAAGCACCTACTTAGAGCAAGCTTTGCAGAGCACAGGGACCGCGGTTCAATCCCCCAGCACCACATGCCAGCCGGCCCCGCCTCCTGGTGGGCTGAGCTGGCCACACACACACACACACATAAATAAATAAAATTTAAAAAAAAAAAAAGTATACTATCAAACAAACTATGCTATCATAACTGAAAATCCATTAATTTTAAGTCTAAACATCAAATATGTATAATGTATATTATATAATGTATGATATAATTGTATATAATGCATTACATATTATACCATACATTATATATTATTATGTTATATATTACATATTATATGTGGACTTAATCAAAATACATAAATTAGTGATTCAAAACAACATATTAAATGTTAAGTGAAAGAAATCAGATTATAAAATCATAAAAAGAATGTAAAGTTTATTTACATTTCTAAAACTGTAGAAAATGCAAACTAATGTGCTTTGACAGAGGGCAGTTGGTTCTTTGGAGTGATAATAGAAAGAAAACAGAGATCACAAAGGAGGCTAAACAAACTTTTGGGGTGATAGGCATGGTCATTATCTTGTTTATAGTGATGTTATGTTGGGTATATTCATGTTAAACCACAAAACTTCCCTTTAACTATGTGCGATTTATTACATGTTAATTACACTTCAATGAAGCTGATTAAGCAGTCATTTAAAAACTAAAACTTGTCTCATAAATTCATAAAAGAGAGAAGATCATAACAATTAAGTACTTGGCTGGTGCTTAACAGTGGTGAGTATTGGTAATTTGACTTTGTCACCTAATCTTCCTGTCAACTGCAAGTGGCAGGCACCTATCAGTCTCATGTTTTACAAATGAGGAAACCCAAGTTCAATAAGTTTAAGGGTTCTACTAAGGGGACTCTAAAATTTTAACTACATCTTGTTTTAAATTTTTCCTTTTTCATAGTGATGGAGGCCTCTTGAGGCATTTTTATCTACTAGGAATCCTAAGTATTATTTGTATTTGTTATTTTAGGGTTTGTTTTTTTTTAAAGTTAGGTTACAGTCTGACATTCATCTTCCAATGGTTTCTACAGAGGATTTAAGGTACAGGTGGAATATTTGAATTTTGAGTGCTGCTCTTACTTTGTCTCTATTTGTCACAATGTACATGTTTTTGGAATCAGTATACTTTGTTGAATGCCAAGTTGTTGAACATCAAGCAGAACCAGATAATAATCTACTCTACCATAGTGTTGCAAATAGTTTGATAATTGGCTTTGCCATAAAATGAGCAATGTGATATTTAAATTGTTTCCCTGTATTGTTAACACACAACCACATAAAGAAGGAATGGGATTTGGGAGATAGCTTAGCAGTCTGAGTGCCTGCCTGACAAATACAAGGACCCAGGTTCAGTGCCTGGTATGAAGTGCCCTGCCGCCGTGCTGACCACCAATACTGGGCACGGTGGCACATACTTGTAATCCCAGTTCTGGGAAGCATCTGAGGCAAGAGGATCACTATAAGTCTGAGCTGTGTAATGAGACCCTGTACCAAATAATAAATAAATAAATAAATAAATAAATAAACTCAATGCTACTTCTCTCTAGATCAATGCTTTCCAGGCCCTCCCCCCCAGTTTTCTCTCTCATGTTCTCTGCATTCCTCCCCATCTGTTTCCTCACCCGTTGTTCTCTCCTTGGCCTCTGAACTTCAGCTCATGCTATTCTGTCTGCCTGGAATTAAGCTTGCCTTGAACATTTCAGCACTTCTTAAAATTTTATTTGAATTTTTCAGCCATGGTGTATTTCTGGCATATTCTAACCAGTAATAATTAACCTTCTTTTCATAGCTCTTGAGATATTTATTATACATATCATTCACTTAAACTTTACTGGTCATATCACCATCTTCTTGTTTCATATGGTGCTGTCTTAGTTACTCTTCTCTCATTGCTGGGACAAATACCGGACACTCAAAATGAAGGAAGGAAAAGTTTATTTAGCTCACAGTTACTGGAGGTTTCAGTCCATACTCAGCTGGGTCCAAGGCAGAGCA
>NW_004524614.1:11574365-11581201 GCF_000260255.1 Octodon degus
CAATGAAGAAGATAAGGAAAATCAAGGAGATGAGACCCAAGGTCAGCAGCCACCTCAACGTCCCTACAGTCACAACTTCAATTACCAATGCAGACGCCCAAAAAACCCTAAACCACAAGATGGCAAAGAGACAAAAGCAGCCGATCCACCAGCTGAGAATTCATCCTCTTCCGAGGTTGAGCAGGGTGGGGCTGAGTAAACGCTGGTTTATCATCTCTACCATCATCCAGATTAGTCATCCAACAAGAAAGAAACTAATAGGAAATTCCAGCAATAAGAAATGAACAAAAGATTGGAACTGAGGACCTTAAGTACTTGATTTTTGCGCATTGACCAGATAACTAGAACTATCTGCATTATCTATGCAGTATGAGGTTTTTATTATTTTTACCTAAAGACGTCTCTTTTTGGTAATGACAAATGTTTTTTAAAAAAGCCTGTTTTTGTTTTTTTTTTTTTTTTTCTCAATACACCTTTAAAGGTTTTTAAATTGTTTCGTATCTGGTCAAGTTGAGATTTTTAAGAACTTCATTTTTAACTTGTAATAAAAGTTTACAACTTGATTTTTTTCAAAAAAGTCAACAAAATGCAATCACCTGCTAATAAAGCTCTTAAATAATAATAATTAAAAAGATGTGGGTTGTTACGATGCTTACACTATACCATAGATTTCTTCTATAGACTAGAGGAAGATCCTAAACAGGCTCGTGGTATGCTATTTCTCAACTAGCTCTGATAGATACCACTGTAACAGACTAGTCTGTTACTTAGGTAGCTGATTTGATTGCATAGGAATAATCCTGACTCAGTGGACAGTTTAGTGCCAGTGATCCTCTCTGCTGAATCCACCAACACCCTCAGGTAGAGAGACAACAAGAGTTCTCAACCCAAGAATTCAGACCAGATCAGACTTTGCAAGAATGCCTGAAAATTAGCAGAAAGAAGTTCTGGTTCTGAATTAACTTCAGTTTTGTGGTGGAGGGAGCAGAAAAGTCATTGGGGTGTGAGTACTCCTGCTCTCTCCTGCTTCTGGAAGAGAAGCCACTTGGGAATTATATAATCAATGTCTTATTGGAATATTTAGTCTATATTCCTATCAGACATTTTATTGCTTTAAGTATTTGTATGTTACTTTATTTAGTAATGTGAGGGTATAGTATGTTCTTTTATGGTTTCCTGTGTCAGTTTGTTACTTTTGTGTGTTTTTACATTGGCTCTTATTTAATAGATGTCTAGGTTTTCCATCTCATCTCAGACCTCTATCTAGTTTCCTTGACTCAAACTCTGGAGACAATCCTATTAACATACTTTTTGTTCTTTATGCAAACACATAGATTCTTCCTCTCAAGTCTGTAAGGTCTCCATACTTCTTAGCTCTGTCACAGTCACTCTCATTGTCACTAGACTTTTATTAGTCTTTTCCTTGATTTCATCCATCCTAAGACTTTGGCATTTCCATATCTTACTTAGCTTAAACTGTTCCTACCAGCAAGCTCTGACAACCCTATAGCATGTACTAATCACAAACTAAACTCCTCTTTTCCTCTATGTCATCCTTACTCCCTGAAAATACCTTCTGAAAACTCTTAAAACTAATCCTTCAATGCAACAAAAAGTATTACAATAAAATCAGACCCCAAATCAACTTTTTCTTATCTACCACTACTTTCCCTTTAAGCCCCCTTCTTAGTGTCTATCACTCCTCATCCAGTCACCTCCGATCCTTCCCACCCACTTCACATAACTCATTGCAGAGCAACCACAGATAATAAATTGTCAAAGTGTGCATAGAGAAGACACTGGGGAGGGGGAAGTGTCACTGCAAGGACTGTCATATGTAAGTACCGTGGAATTCAATCTGTAGATGCCATTATAAGTAGAAGTAATTATTTCAGCAAAACAAAGGGATGGGGTGGGGAGATAGCTATGTGGCCTAAGCAGCTGTCTGGCAAGTGCAAGGACACGGGTTCAATCCCCGGTACCACACGTTGTGAGGCTCTAGATCCCTGGGTACACAGGTGTGTGGTAGCATATACTTGTAATCCCAGGTCTGGGGAGGCTAAGACAGGATCATTAGGAGTCTGAGCTGCGTAGAGAGGCCCTGTACTACATTAATTAATTAATTAATTTATAAAAATGTAGAAACAGTTGAATTCACTTAAAATAGGTAATAGGAGGAGTAAATACTAATATTGAACATACAAAGCTGAAAATTATTCATGGAGAGGAAACAGCCTACTAAAATTCTCCACAAAAGACACAGACTATCCTCATCACCATTATGGAAATCAGTATGGAGATTTCCTAAAGAACTGAAATTAGAAATTCCTTAAGATCCAGCTAGCCCTATGCTAGGCATCTCCCCCGCCCTGCCAAAGTTTAAGACATACTACAAGGATACATGAATACCAATGTTTATGGCAACACAACTTGTAGTTGCTGAATCCAGGAAACAGCCTATTAACACATCAATAGATGACTGGATAGAGAAAGTATGGTATCTATATATAATAGATTACTATTCTGCTACAAAACAATGACAGATGTAAGACATCTGTAGGAAAATGGATGTATTGAAAATATAAGGTTGAGTGAAATAAATCAAACACACAAGTTTAAATACCACATGATATCTCTTATTGGAATGAGGCAAAGAACAAATAAAAAGAATAAAAGGGGGAAAAGAAGACCAGGAGATGGATCATTCAAAATAGGGAAGGGATCCAAGGGAAAAAGTGGGAAGGATGAAGAGGCGGGGAAGGAGAAGTAAGAAGAGATAGGCCATATGCAGGAACCTAAGAACCCCAGTAAACACAAACATTGTACAAACTAAAAACAGAGTTAACAACTACGCTCAGTTCAGCAGATGATGTAGTTGCATCAAAGCCAAACAAGAATTATAGAGGCAACAAGTAAACATTAGGATTTTTGATGTTTCAAACATTAACAGATTGTAAAAGAGACTAAGCCAAGAACATCTTCTTCCCAGATAGTATACTGTACATGAACACTCACTTCAGGTTTGAAAAGTGTTCAAACATTATTTTCCAACCAAAAAATACACCTGAGCTGGAAAGGGATGGATCCATGACCCACATGTGAATAAGCCACGCAAATTAACCTTGTCTGGACTAAAAAAAGATCAAATACTTATGAGAATAAATGACAGTGCCATAAGTGGTATATTTAAAACAACCAAATCTCCCCTTTCTGAATTAAAGCCATGGTATGGTATCTTGAGCCTACCATGAAAGCACCAAAATATGCTTCCATCTCCAGCAAGGGGAAGCAGGGTTTTCTGCAGTGACAGTAACAAGAAGATTATGGAGTAGACGGGATATAAGCAACACACTTGGAGTGTCTCCCATACTCCCAAATGGGACCATCCAGTTACAGAAAAACACATTCAGACTCCCACTGATTCTGCATTATAAGAAATTCTACGATTATTTCCTTATATAGTACAATGTAATAATAGTATGACTAAAGTGCACAAGAAATGCAATGCTCTTGGATCATCCCAAACCCTTGCCTCAACTTTGGAAAAAAAATTTTCCTACGAAATTGGTCCCTGATGTCAAAAAGTACAACTGGTTTAAAGTATGCAGGAGTATGTGCATAGGTTATAGATAGATAGTACACATTTTATACAAGTGACTAGAGCATTTGAAAATTTTAGTATCTGTAAATTCTGAAATCAGTGCTCAGTTGTGAATGTTTACTCACCAGTCTCTGGCAGTGATCTCATATTATTTTTGCAAGACAATAATATTTCCCCATTTATTAAAAACATGTTGAAAACCCACTATATGCTAACTACTATGTAGGGAGGTATAGCAGGTGCCTGTGAGAAAATCCTGGTCCAGCAGGGATGTCAGACCACAGGCAATCACTAAAACTTTGGATCATCCCAATTTTTGTAAAAGGACAACCTGGAGCCCCAAGTCAGAGATCTGTTGTTGAATTATCATTTGCACAGTCTATTCATCCAATGTATCATCCAGTTCTTTCAATTGTATGTCCCTAAAATAGCTACTTTATCTTTTTTATTTGTTTCTGTTACTTTCACTGCTATTTTCCTTATCTCTAAACCACTACTATGCTGTTGTTTGCACTCTAGCAGTACCTTTCTTGGTTTTCTTCTTCTGTTTCTTTATTCTTATGATGCTTTCTCAAAGAGAAGTCCTCAGAATATCTTCAAACAAGATAGATCAGGTTATTATCCTCCTCACTAACAGTTTCTGATAGGATCCCACTGCATTCAGGATGGGACTTAGAGACCTGCTCTCTATTCAAATGCATACCATTCTCCTTATTTCCTCCTCCACAGACTGGCCTGCATGAAAAAGAGACATATGCTACCCTAAGAAGCATTTCATTTTGGCTAGAAAAAATGCTGTCAAATACTCTATATATTATGGGTTATATTTCTTAATAAGATATAGCACCTGGCACTGATGCCTCTACTACCAGATTACCAGCTGTCAGCATGATGTGTTCAACATTAAGAAAAACAAATAAATTTTAACTATAAAAATCTTCTATGCTCCTAGAAAGGAATTACAAAATATTTTAAGGCTTACTTTTTTGACATTATGTCCATGAAATGAATGTACTTACTGTCGATTTGTATTTCAGACTATCTCACACAGCTTGCATTTGTATAATAGCATCACATAAAAGTTTAAACACTAGATAGAGTTAAATGAAAATCTCAAAGTGAAACAGTAAATATAAGCAAAAACATCGATTCAATAAACTAACCTAGAGAGGCAGCATAATTCTGTGTCACTGGATGGTATTTCTCAACTGCTCTCAAAGCAGAAAATGCAGCACAAACATAAAATAGTCCATGAGCCAGAATGTAGCTTCTGTGAACTCAAGATTGTAAAACCCTAGCTTCTGCGAACTCAAATTTTAAAAGTCCAGAAGGGAAGTATTACACTTGGCAGTTTTCCTCATCTTTGAGCTTCCTAATAGCAAACATAAAGATATATATTTTCCTAAGGGTATAATTATTGTGTGGTTGGGCTTCAGGTAGATTTATTTTCCAAGAGAACACTAAATGGAAGGGAGATCGGCCAAAGGCTTTTGATGCTATACGTGATTGCAAGGAACCTTGTCTAGGGTTGATGATGAAGCTCAGAGTAACAAGTAAAGCAGGAGAACTTTCTTCTCAGGACAAAATGAGAGCACTTATTGTAACTAAGGTTGGATGGCTCTGGGTTGCATATTTAAGCTACGGGTACAACAATGGCAATTATTTGAAAGTGGATAGGTAAGATGGGGGAATTTGCCATGCACCAGGCACTTCATTTGACACTATACCTGTGCATTTACAGTCAGCCCTTCATATATATCTATGGGCTTTGCATCTATGGATCTCACCAATACTAGGCAGAAAATACCGTTTTCAAATTGCATCTATACTGGACATATACAGATGTTTTTCCCTTGCCATTATTTCTTTTTTTTTTTTTTTTTTTAAATGAGTTTGGAATAGGGCCTCACTATGCAGCTTGAACTCACAGTGATCCTCCTATTTTCAGCCTCAACAGCACTGGGATTACAGGTGTGCATTACCACAGTTGGTCTCAGTGGCTGGCTCAGCATTCCTGGGAGACATGGCTGGCATGACATGTGGTGCCAGGGATTGAACCCAGATCTCTGTGCTTGCCTAAGCAGGCACTTAGTCTGCTGAGCTATCTCACCGGCCACTCTTGCCATTATTTTTAAAACAAATACAAGTATTTACTTGAAATTTACATTCTAGTAGATATTTTAAATAATCTATAGATTGGAGTATTAGCAGGACATGCATGGGTCATATGCAAATACTATACTATTTTATATAAGGGACTTCAGTATCTTTGGATGTTGGAATCCAGGTTAGTTCTTGGCATCAATTCTCAATAGATATCCAAGAAATACTGTATTTTAATTTTCACAATAATTCCATGAGACAGATATTAAACTCACTTTTTTATTGTTTATTGTTGTATTTTAGGACAAGGTCCACAGGATCTATAGGGTTTCACTATGTAAATCAGACTTATGGTGATCCTCCTATTTTCAGCCTCCCCAGTGCTGGAATTACAGATGTGTGCCACCACGCCAGTCTCAATTGCCATCTCAGCATGCCCCAGGGGTGGGACCAGCACGGCAAGCCATTAAATTCACTTTATAAAGGCATATATATTTTATGTGATATCTAATCTCTAAGCTGCTTCTTTCTTTGGTACTTAGAATCGAACTCAGGACCTTGCACTTAGGCAGGTGCTGCACCACTGTTCACTAACCATTTTCAGTTTCAGTCCTTTATAGCAACACAAAAGAGACCAGGACAGGAACTATCCTATCTATTCTTTACTCTTTATGTGACTATTTATCAACAACAGAATGGAAGGAGAACTGACATTGTAATTTTTGGGCTACAGCTCCCTTGTCTTCTTTGTATTTTGTTCCTTTAAAGTGGGAGGACAAGGCTCTAGGAGAAGAGAGAAGAATCTTTAGAAGAAAAGACTTTGAAGTCCTGAACATTACATAAAAGCAGATGACCTGCTAACCAAGACCATAAACCTTAACTGTTGTCATTGAGTAAGTATTTATTTAGGACACTTTTTTGTTACCAGTTAAGCCTACCCTACTATGATTACTCCCTATACATCAGGTATTCTATGAGACATGTTCTATTAGTTCCTTCAAATTTCTGAATACTATAATGATTATGTTGTTACTGCTTGTCTTAGTTACTCTTCTCTCATTGCTGGGACAAATACCCGACACTCAAAATGAAGGAAGGAAAGGTTTATTTAGCTCACAGTTACTGGAAGTTT
>NW_004524614.1:11588141-11589015 GCF_000260255.1 Octodon degus
GTATTATTTGTTGAAACTGTACTTTCGATTTGATTTGAAACTGTCTCATTGCTATATGTTTATCAATAAAACTTTGAAAAGAAAAAAATAATAAACTTGAGATAAAGGTTATAAAACAGAATTTCTAACATTCAGAGGCTATGAATGAGTTCAAATATGCCAAAATGTTGATTTCTAGGGCCAGGGACATAGTTCAGCAGCACAGTGCCTGCCTCGCAAGTGCCAGGTCCTGTGTTCAATTCCCGGCACCAATTTCACGAATACCTTATTATCCAAGTGGGAAATGAAGGCAAATCATGGATTTTTTTTTTTTAAAAACCGCAAAACTTTTGGACATACATTAATTAAATTAAATTAAAATAAATTAAATTAAATTAAGTAAAAAATGCTGAAGCCAGTGTAAAGGACATAAAAAATAAATCACTTACTATAAATGTCAGTGAAAGCATGACCAATCCAAAGACATCACCTCAAATCCTAGTTCTCGAAACCTTGATAACCTATTGTCATTAACAAAATGTTGATTTCCTCTTCTCTCAATGCAGGCTTAGAATAAAGTCCCAGACTGTGATTTCCAACCATTAGAAACCTCATTACTACATTCCAAAATGTTGGAAAAACATTCATTTTCAGTGATGGTCTTCATGTGAAAGTGCTTGGCATGCTTAATAGACAAGTCTCATCAATTCCAAAAGCGACAGAAAGCACTTTAGATTGAACAGCTGAAGATGTATTAATTCAAGAGATGAAACATGAAAGAACTTTAAACCAGTCGTCTCCTGTGACTAATGATACTTTAGCTTCTTTCTTTTAACCTAATACTTCTGATCAGATAAAGTCCTTGCTTACTGTTGAATAAAAAAAAAAAAAAAAA
>NW_004524614.1:11589115-11594167 GCF_000260255.1 Octodon degus
ACACAAACTCTAGAAGTCCTCACCCCATGACTGCATGAGGCTTTGGGGGGACAACTAGACACAAACCATAACAAAACCATAACAGGTGCTATGACTCCTTAATATTTGAAATTACTGGAGAGGGCCAGGGTTATAGCTCAGTGGCACTGCACCTGCCTGGCAAGCACAAGGTCCTGAGTTCAATCCTCAGAACACACACCACACACACACACACACACACACACACACACACACACACAAATTGAATAAATAAATTATTGGAGAGAAGGAATCTTTCCATATATCTTTGTGGCCCTCAAAATGCCTAGTTGATTATCTTACTCTTAACACTTAATGGACATTTAGTAAATAAATGATTATGCAAATGATCAAGTCTCAGCAAATGACAAGAAAAGCAAGAACAGGCAGCATAACTTAAAGATCTAGGATATGCTAACCAGCCATGGTGGTACAAAATTGGCAGAAATGTTCAGAAGAATTTTACATGGTTAAATTCTCATGAAAACTATAGTTTTACCCTTGTGAGGTATCAAACTACATGCACAGTAATAAAGATTAGAAGATGAATGGTTATGAGGTATGTAAGCCATCAAAAGGTTTAAATTCTAAGATATAATTCAAAATAAGACAATAGGGCCAGGAAAATAGCTCAGTGGCACAAGTGCCTGCCTGGCAAGGACAATTTCCTGAGTTTGATTCCAGGTACCAGAAACAGAACAGAACAGAAGCAAATAAACAAACAAGAACAAAATAAGACAACAGGGATCTGAGAGAATATTGGTGAAATAAAATGAGATGTGTTGACAATTATTGAACCAACACTATGGACACATGCAGTTTTATCATGTTAGTACCTATAATTTTGTTTGTATTTGAAAATTTGTAGTACTTTAAGAAATAATTTGTGGTCAAGGTAATGTATACAATAAAGAGCAAAATATTCTCATGTATGAGAATATTCTTATACATATATTTCTCCAAAACCTTATTTAATCAAAGATAATACAAAGGCCTGTGGAAACTGTTGTCGTGTTCTAGTGCCCTTTAAAGATATTAAAAGATAGCTGCACCTGCATATCCATGAGTTTTGCACCTGTGGATTCAGACAAACATGAATTGGAAATATTTGGGGGAAGGGCTAAAGCTCCTGTTTAGGCAGATGCACGACACTGGGACTGCAGCAGTTGGATCCTTCTAGTGCTGTGCGGGCTCCGCCCCTGGGCACACTGAGGCTGGGTGTGGTGACAGGCACCTGTAATCCTAGCACTTGGGAGGCTGAAAACAAGAGAATCACTTCGAGTCCGATCTGTGTAGTGAGACCTTATAAACTCTGTACTAAATACATTAAAAAATAAATAAAAAGAAAATATTTGGGGGAAAATTGCCTCTTTACATAACCCAAATATGATTTTTCCTTGTCATTCTATAAACAATGAAGTATAGCAACAGTTCTTAGAGCTCCTGGATTGTACTAGGCATCTGCCTGTGATCTGTTAGAACCTGACCACACAGCAGGAGGTGAGCAGTGGATAAATAAGCAAAGCTTCATCTGCACATACAGGCAATCTCCTTGTCACTTTCATGACTGCCTGAGCTCTGCTTCCTGTCAGCTCAGCTATGGCATTAAAGTCTCATATGTGGGCCCTAGCTGTGAAGCTCATATGCCACAGAAGGACTTTTCATGATCCTTATGGATGTTTAACGATTAATGATCTGAGGTGGAACTGAGGCAGTGACTGCACAGTGGCTACAAATACAGATTACCATTAGCCAAGAGTTTTGACTTCACAGAGAGCACAAAAGATCAATTGCTTGCAGATGCAAAACCCTTTCAGTGGATGAAAAGAGACAACTAAGCCACATCTTGTGGCAGGCCTTATAGGGGCCAGTGGGGCCAGCTGTACTTCATTTTATAGCTTCATCTGATGCCAGGCTTTAAGTCAGAATCTGACACTTGTTCAGTCCATGCATAGCCAATCCATTACTTTGTTTGCCACTTCCATCTGTGCCCCTTTCCCACACTGTGCATTTGTTTTAGTCACAGGTTTTCTAAGCTCAAAAGCTCATCCTAGCCAAAAGGAGTAAAACACAAATGTCACTGGGTAGCTTTTTTCAAAAAGGGGAAAGATCCAATGACGAGATGGCTGAGAACTCTAAGCTAACAAAAAGAAAGCTGAATTCAAGAGAAAATTCCAAGAATCCTACCTGAATCACAGGCTTATTGCAACAGGTTATTCATATTTTGCAAGTCTGCTGTGTGGTGACGACCTCGCCAATGAAGCTGTAAAACCTTCAAAATTGTCTCATCACCCAAAGCCCAAACATCCTGCATTAAAACACATGCCTTTGGTTTTTCAAAAAATTTTTTTTCTTGCAATACTGAGGATTGAACTTAGACCTTATCCCTTGCCAGGTAGGCACTTATGCCACTGAGCTATCTCCCTAGCCCCACCTTTGGGTTTTTCAAAAGAAAAAAAAATGAATATGATGAATAGAAGCAACAATAGACAGAAGCATTCTTAGTGTCTTAGTTCATTACTAATGCTAAGAAGTCCTTTGCTATTCAAGGAGACTTGATTTTGCCTGCTTTTAAGGACTTTTATTGTCTGCAGTTCAAAAGATGGTACCTGTTCCTTTTCTTTGGTTAGCACTACAAATAGACCAAGTGATGAAACAGTAAAAATTACTGAAGTACAATTGTTGGAGAGAATTAGTCACTGTGGTGTGTAACGTAGGTCTATTAATATGGTCAAGGCAACAATGCTTATTTTTGTGCCATATATCATTCACAAGGATGTGCATAATGATATGTTATGTGCACTTTCATTGGGAACCAACACCACAGATGCAGAATTATTCAAATCTTTGGATGGTTATATATCAGGAAAACTGAATTGGCCATGTTTTGTCAGCATTTGCATAGATGGAGTGGCTGTCACAACTCAACAGTTCTGGTTTTACTGCTTGGGCCAAAGTAGTCACTTCAAAAAGAGAGTCTGTGTACATTGCCACCCATAGAGAAATTCTGGCTAGCTAAGAAATGTTTTAACAACATTTTGAAGAATGTCATTAAGGTTATCACTCACATTCAAGTATATGCCCTTAACTCTGTTTGCATAGATCTTTGAAGAGATGAACACAGGGTACATATATGTTCTCTTATACATAGTAGGGAGATAGTTTTCTAAAGATAAATCACTGGCCAGTGTTTGAGTTATAAGTCAGGAATTTCTTTCAGAACCACAGGCAGCAGATTTCAGTGACAAAGAAGATTGCTAAGCTTGCTTACCCATGTGACATATTCAACTTGCTCAGTGAACTGAATTTGTCACTTAAAGAGTTAAGAACAAATTCCCCCAAATGGTAGAGTAGAGAAGGCCAACAACTCAGCTTCTTCAGGACTGTGTCCAGACTCAGGAAAACAGTAGCTTGGAGATGAATTGAAGTGAGTGAAGTGTACATGAGAAACACAAGGAAACTCCCCAAGGAGAAGAAAGCAGGATTAAGTAACAGAGAAGAGATAGACCACATTGTTGAGGAGAGACCAAGCAGAGACACAAAATTGTGGCTGGTTAGCCACCAACTCAGAGACAAAGTGAAATGAACAACTGTTTTGCTCACAGAGAATTGGAGAAATGCACCAGAACTGGGAGAGTATTCCACCCTTGGAACCAACAGGGAGAACAACAGACACATTCCAGATTGGCCTTCCACAATCAGTCAACAGTTAGTGAGTGGCCCCCATAGAAGCACCCAAGGCCACAGAGTAGCAGGAGCTGATGAGGATGCTGTTGTACATAAGGGCTGGATGTTTGAACCTAGGTTGCAGAACATCCCCTTGGTTACTTCAAACTGCCAAATTCCCAGAGTGTGCAAGGAAAAGACAGTCATGGCCAACTGCTGGCAGTTGGAGAGCCTACAGGAAGAGTCCTGCTGGGAGGGAAGATGCTGCACACATTCCCAGCTCTAATGGTCAGAGGCCAGATTCCGCCTGAGCTACATAGGACCAGATGCTCACATTGGTGCCGTGTTCATGCTGTATGCCAATCTCTACACTTAGCACTGTTCTGCAGCCCAACTGCCACTTTAGACTTCCAGCGTGAAGAGAAACACATCCTGGCTTTAAGGATTCTGCTCACTAAGTCTAGGCTGAGGAAGAGAGCCAGGCATCCAAGACATTAGAAAACTTTCTTTTATTGTAGCTTATTATATAATATTATATTATATTTTCATTTTGTCCTTTAAAATTTTAATTTATTATCTTCTTTTTCTATTTTCCTCTTCTCTACATTCTCCCCATAGTTACCCCATTATTTTACTGTCTTATTTTATGAGCTTATCTGTTCATGTGTGCTTCTTTTCCTTTCATCTTTTTTTTCTCATAATATCATTTTTAGAGAGCAAGAGGAATGCTGCCTTTCCCCTTTATATTCTTCCTACTTATGCCCATAACTCTTCACCTAACTTCTTTCTCCTGCATTTTATTCATCCTCAATTTTTCCTCACTTTCTTTGCTCCATTTTCATTTGTCCTCCTCTAACATTTTCTTTAATATTTGTATGAATCATAGAATCTATTCCCATTCCAATTTTCACTACCAAATTGGTAGTTTTCCGTTATTCCCTTTTAAATACAGAGCATATCCTTACCATCAACAGGATCCTTTGCCCCTTCTTGATCCTCCTTCTCCCACTGCAAAGCAAAGGACTTAAAAAAATATTTTTTAAAAATTTTCTCTTGGGCAGGCTTTCTTTTCATCTTCTGGTTCCAGGCGCTTGGTTGCTGCAGTTTACAGTGCAGTTATGGCCAAGTCCAAGAACCACACCACACACAACCAGTCCTGAAAATGGCACAGAAATGGCATCAAGAAACCTCGGTCACAAAGATACAAATCTCTGAAGGGAGTGGATTCCAAGTTCCTTAGGAACATGCGTTTTGCCAAGAAGCACAACAAGAAGGCTTCAAGAAGATGCAAGCAAACAATGCCAAGGCCATGAGTGCACGCGCCGAGGCTATCAAGGCCCTCGTCAAGCCCAAGATCATTCCAAAGGG
>NW_004524614.1:11602337-11606459 GCF_000260255.1 Octodon degus
TACTTACCCACCTATGGGTAATCCCAGCAGTACTAAGACCCATAATCCCAGCCTTGGATCACACATAATCCCAGTGGATCATGAGTTAACACAAACTCTAGAAGTCCTCACCCCATGACTGCATGAGGCTTTGGGGGGACAACTAGACACAAACCATAACACTGCTGCTCCTATTTTGCATAAACAAAACTGGAGAGTATATATCTTAAGAAATAGTGTCACAAGTAAGTTTCAGAGCCAGCGTTCAACCAAGGATCATCTGATTCTATCTTAGCAACTTTTTATAGTTTTTGGCACTGGGGATCAAACTCAGGACCTTGTGCTTGCCAAGCAGACTTTTATGCTGCTGAGCTATCTTGCAGGCCCATTAGCTACTTTTTTGTTGCTGGCACAAAATACCTTATGCCCACAAGGAGGAAAGGTTTACTTTAGCTCTCTGTCTGACAGGTTTCAGTCCATAATTGGCTGGTTCCAAGGCAGTGTGGCAGGGCAGAGTGGCGTAGTAGAAAAGAAACAGTTTATGATATGGAAGGCAGGAGGAATTAGCCTTCCTTCTATCCATTTTTATTCTATCCATGCTACAATTTTATTGGTTGGTGCCACCATATCAAAGGTGGTTCTTCCCTATTGAGTAACTCCAATATTTATACCCCAAACCATGCTAAGCCTATCAGTGGACTAATCTAATATTACACACCCATAATCCAGTGTCACGTGCCCATGCCCAGTCACCTCTTCAAAGCACCCCTTATTAGCACATGAGGCTTAGGGGGTAACATCTAAATATAGCCCATAACAGATTCCTAGGTCTTAACACTTGATTTCTCTTCCTTATAATTGATGTACTTAGTAATTTTAAGAATTAAAATTCAGGTGGTATAGTTTCTCTGTTTTTATATTTTTTAAAAGAGATATTTTCAACATTTTGCCTTAATGAATCCCTAAAAGTCTAATTTATACAAAATCCTTTTTGAGTATTTCAGAAAGAATTATAAAACTGGAATAGCTTACATTTCACTAACAAATACTTAAGGATCAGTGTTTACCAAATACTGTCACAGGCACTGGGTGACTATGAAAGTGATATTGGAAAAAAGATAAAATTATAACAGAAAGTACAAGAATATTTAATAAATATATTTTGTGAGGTATGAAGAGCAAGCACCATGTCCCATTTTTTATATAAGAACTTGTGACACTGGTTTAGGATTAGACCAATGCCATACATTAAGTTAATGGCAGGACCCAGGTCACTTGACCAGTGACATTCCAAAGAATCTAGTCTAGGTGGGTGAAGATGAGAAGGGAGGATATTTATGAGGCCCCAGCTGCACTCTTTTGAAAGAGTTATCACTGGATTGATCTTAAAATATGAATAAAATGTTCAGCCAAATACTTTTTTCATAAGAAAAAAAAACTGTGATGTTACCCTTGTCACGTAGTCACACAGAGTGGCAGAGACAGCATACAGAGATGTGCTGTGTCTTTGCATAATACCACTTAGAAATCAGGCAGACAGAGAGCAACACTCAATTTAGGCAAATACTCTGTAGTAATGGCTAATTCACAACATTTCATTCTTAGCTTCTAAGCACATAGATCACTTGAAATAAACACCCAAATCTTTTTTATTTTCTACATTCACAATGCAAGTACTACATTCAGAATGGGAAAAAATACCTAATGCTCCCTCGGAGAGCTTTTTGCATTTTAAAATATAACACATGTATAGCTGTGTTTCAGAAGTAATTGATTACCAGAGTGGTGCACTCACAATTCAGTGACATTAGCTTCCTACTTTTCTGGCCCCTTGAGGAAAAAAAGCCATGTGGCCAACTAATTGCATGCCTATCCGCAGCTCAGAGAAGCATATTTTCATTTTTAAAGCAAACAAAATGACTTTCCTGAGAAATGTTCAAGGACACTTTCAAAATGGACACAAATCTTGGCAGCGTTTAAAAGCCGAGTTGCAAGCTAAACTAAATTTACCCCTTTCACTGAAGGAGGAAATGAAGAGAAAAATTTAAAAAGCACATCCTTGCATTATGAATGCTTCCTATAAATCCAATTATTCAGAGAGAAAGATACAATGTCTATGTATATGTGCTCATCTCTGCAACAATAGTCTGGCAAGTAAAATGACATAGTATATTTTCTTGTCTTTCACCAAATTATAAAAGAGATGGAGCCTTTCTTTTCTATGTGTAATCTTCAAATGAATCAATTTATCCATTTTTAAAAAATTGTTTTCCATGATATCTTCTTAAAGGTTTGCCATCAATTTTTAATTATTTTTCTGGAATACAATTATAAATAAGAAAAAAAATATATAATTGTTTCTCAGTCTTAATACTATTGGAATTTGAGATTGAAAAAAGTCTAACACTGGCTATAAAGGTCAAGGGCTCTCTTGTACATTGTAGGATGGTTGGCGATATCACTGATGTATACTAAGAGGATGCTAGCTGATATTCCCTCACCAGGCTTTGTCATATAGCAATCCAAAATATCTCTATGCATTATCAGTTGCCCCCGAGTGAGGATGAAAATCAGAAAATGAATTCACAAGATTGAGATACTCTGAAGTACAATGATGGTGTAGTTTTATTCTTCAACACTAAACACTAAAATGCAGTAACTCCCCATGCAGCAAACCCATACCTCACACATAGGTTTAGCTCCCTAGGTTTTCTAAATTCATTTAGAATAATTTAGAATCATATTTATGCAAAAATATGAGCTGGAGGTCTTTAAGTGAAAAGTAGGTGTAACGCTAAAGCAAAAAGGTGTAGGCAAATTATTTATTCATCCTGTAGTTTCACCACAGGCCTACAGTTCAATTTATTCCAGTCATGTCCAAAAGGAATACAAAACTGTCTGTGCTTCCTTTGTGCTTCAAAGGTATTTGAAGAGAGCACTTTACTCCAGATTTAGGTACAATGGGCCTGATGTGGCCTCTTGGCTTTTGCCCTTGGATAATTTCTTTATAAACATGCACTAAAATGAAACTACAGGTCAGAAACACAGTAGATTTAAAGTAGTTGAGATTTAGAATTTTCCTTGGACTTGCTGATTGGCTTGTTGATTCATCATTTATCAAAGAAGTGCAACACATGTACCAGTCTTGGCTCTAGGCATTGGGGATATAAAGACAAGTAGGATGGTATGGATCTGGTACCTGGAAAAGAAGGTGCCCTATCCTCTCATGAGGTACTCAAATTGAGCCTTGTGAATGCTCACAAAGTCTGGAATACATGATCTCATCCACAGCTAGGAACTAAATAATGGTGTATGCCTGTAAGCCTAGCACTCTAGGCAGCTGAGTCAGAAGGATTGCAAATGGGGGTCCCACCTGGGCAGTTTACATCTTAGCAAAGTGTTGTCTCAAAAGAAAAATCTCAAAAGGGGTCACAGACATAGCTTAATGTAAAGGCCCTGGGTCCAATCCCCGCTTACAAACAAGCAATAAAGTGGGAACTGACACTTGAAGATGGTAAGTCACTTGCTTAATCAGACATAAAATAACATTAAATAATAATTACACAGTAATGTGATAAATTCATAACTGAATATATATATATATATATATATATATATATATATGTCAGCAATAATATAAAGAAAGTAGGGGCAAAGTGAATTCTACCTTGGAAGGTACAAAGCATCTTCACAGAATAGTGGACATCTATAAAAATCTCAAAGATTAATAAAAATTACTAATTTATCTCTCCTGTTTACTTGTTCAAATGTTCAACATTCCAAAGTTTGTAAGCCAATCATGTATGATTGGTATGATGGGAGGCAGAAGGACTTCTTAGACTGTGGTCTCTGAACCAGCAGTATCCACATCAATTTGTAGTCATCAGAAATGCAAATTCTCAGGCCTTGCCAGGCAAAAGCTCTGAAAAATGAGCACATCAATTTGTGCTTGGCAAGCTTCTCAGATATTACAGTGTGTGCTAAAGACTGAGATACACTGGTCATTTCATGGCCAGATACTTTCATATCAAAAGATAAATAAAGAGTCCTAGCCCAGGTCCGGTGAGTGTGCGGAGAGTTTCCTGCTACCCTGCGCCGGCGGGACCAGTCCCAGCCCAGGCGCAGCGTGGGCCGGACCCTCTC
>NW_004524614.1:11614344-11621209 GCF_000260255.1 Octodon degus
TTTTTTTTTTTTTGGTGGAACTAGGGTTTGAATTTAGGCCCTTGTGCTTGCCAAGCAAGTGCTTATTCTATCGAGCTATCTCCCTGGCCCAATGTTACTTTTTTAAGAAGTGGGGAGAATACCCATAAAAAAACTATTTCAAAGGGATTACATATATAAATACGAAAAGTAAAATTAAAAAAGTTTTAGCAAAAATATAAACATTTTTATTTCTTTAAGAAAGACAAATTTTCTTAAACAAAACACATAAGGTAATCACTATAAAACAAAAACAAAATAATTTGATAAGATATACCACATTAAAATTTAAAACCTCCGAATAGAATGATTTTTTCTAATGGTGTTTGTAAATAGGATCTCAAGTGTGCATATTGTACAGCAATTAACCACTAAGAAGAATATATGCAGTGTGTTAGTTATTGAAACTGTACTACCGATTTGATTTGAAACTGTTTCCTTGCTATCTGTTTATCAATAAAATTTTGAAAAAAAAGAAAAAAAATTTAAAGCCTCCTCTTGAAGTCATTGAGTGAAAAATCAGTCTATAGAATGAACAGAATACACATATATGTTAAATATATACCATCTATACACTTATAGGCATCCATATATCTCATACATATGTACAGACCTCTAATAATTCTTTTTAGGAAGGTATAAGTATATATAGATAGATAGATAGATAGATAGATAGATAGATAGATAGACAGAGAATGCACAGTACCTATATAAAATGTATATATAGCTGAGTCATACTCCAGTGTATAAAAATATCGTATCTTTTTTAAACTAATTCTTCAGTTGATGGGCATTTGGCCAAGATTTAGCCATGACAGATTGCACTGCTATAAACATGGGTGCACATATATTGCTGTGGTATGATGTTTTCAGTTCTTCTGGAACAATGCCCCAGAGAACAATAGCTGTGTCAAACGGGAACCATGATCCTAGTTTTTTGAGGAATCTTCACACTGATGCCACATTAATTGGATCAGTCCACACTCCCACCAACAGTGGAGAAGGATTCCTTTTCCCCACAGCCCCTCCAGTATTTGGAGTTGGTTGACTTCTTGATAATAACCATTCTTTCTGGAATGAAATGGATTCTCAGTGTTGTTTTGATTTGCATTTCTTGAATTGTAAATGATGTTGAACATTTTTTCATTTATTTATTTGCTATTTGTATTTCTCCATCTGAGAAATGTGTAGTCATCTCAGGTGCCCATTTTTGGATTAGTTCTTTGAATTTTGGAGTCCTGATTCTTAAAAATTCTTTGTATATTCTAGATAAAAATTCTTTGTCTGAGGGAAAGCAGGCTAAATTTCTCTTCCCAATTTGTGGATTTTCTTTTACTCTGTTGATGATTTCTTTATTCATGCAAAAACTTTTTAAAAACATGAGATCCCAATTATTGATTCTTTGAAGTATTTCCTGGATAGTTTGGTTTTGGTTCATGAACTCTCTGCCTACCTCTGTATCAATAAGATTTCCACCTACTTTCTCCCTAGTAGATTGTGGTTAGTTTGAATAATTAATTTTCTGATTCATTTTGGCTTCAGTTTATAAAGAAAGATAAGCTCAAGGCTTTTATAAGTAAATGGATTCAACTAGAGACCATACTCATAAGTGAAATAAACATCATATTGTGTAAACCTCATATTACCTTCCCAGTGTAATTACCTCAGACAATAAATAAAATCTGAACGGAATAATAGATACTATGAAAGGGAAAGAAACTGTTCAAAGGAACAACTGGGATGAGGGAAAGGAAAGAAAATAAGGAAGGAAAATGAATATATATGTATATACACAGGATAGAATTGCCATTTGTACTGATGATTTCTACTAGTCCTGTGAAAGAACAATTCAATGCTTAAATTATTTTTTTTTTCTTTTTGATTTTTTAACCATTGTTTGGCCAATTTTGCATGCTTCTGTGTGATAATATGAACAACTGGGGTCCTGCCCATTAGCTCAGTTCTTTAAGTGATTGCTTAAACAAAGCAGTCAGGCTCAGGATGCTGTGGTTCCATCCCCAGATTCTCAAGCCTTGCCAGATATGCCCTGAAAGCAATCTGAGCCAGCCAAAAAAAAAAAAAAAAAAAAAAAAAAAAAAACCGTATTAGTTACACAGGTATAGAAAAACCATGATATGTGCCCCACTTCAAATTTGAAGACAACAATATGCAATGTAAGCAATGATTAATAAAATCCTGTTATTTGTTTAGAAAAATTCTGTATTGTTTCTAATGTAGGGGGATTGCTATTTTTTGTTCTCTTTAAAAAAAATTAGAATGGATAAATAAATAAATCTTGGTATATTTCTACAATGGAATACTAGAACAAATAAGAATTAATATGACACAAAAACACATTTTTTGTGATTATTTAAAAAGCAAAGCCATAGAAACTCATTAGATATCTGGAAACGTCAGCGACTAGAAGAAAACATGAAGGGGAACTTCTATGGGCTACTAATGTTGCCTAGTGATTTCTTGATTTAGATACGGATTAGTTTCATGACTATTCTATGCCACTACATGACAAAATGTGTATGTTTCAAGGTGGTTCTTACAAAATATGTAAGTACTTTTATTAATATGTATAAATGTATTTCAAAAAGTTTTTAAAAATCACACCCGGCCAATTTCTCCTTGAAATAATCAATCTAACAAATAAGATACACTTCTATCTTCTTGTTGCATATCTACCCACCAAATATCCAAAAGTCATTCTCTGCTTTCAACAAATTCTCCACTTGTACTGCGCATGCTTCAACTTTTATTAAATATTTCTCATTGACCAGCATAAGCCCAGACCATGTGGAACTTCAACAAATACTTGTTGGATAGCTGAGTGAATTAATGATTGAATGAAGGCTGGCCAGATAGCTCAGCGGACTTAAGTGCCTTCTTAGGCAGAGTGCAGCAGCTGGGGTTTGATCCCTGGTGTCTGCACTGGCCCCTCCCCATGGGGTATGCTGAAACTGTGACTGAGACTGAGACTGGGCCTGGTGGCGTGTGCCTGTAATACAAGCACTTGGGAGGCTGAAAACAGGAGAATCACTATGAGTCTAATCTATGCAGTGAGACCCTTATGTACTATATGCATTAAAAAAAAAAAGATTGAATGAGTACAAAGGTCCTTTTTGTGTTTTTTTCTTCTAATCAACTGTTTACAGTACAGCCAAAATGACCTCTGAACAACATGGATTTGAGGGTAACATATTCTTTCTAAATTCTCTAGGACAAATCCAGACTCCTTGGCAAGGTCCGACCCTCCTTCAATGTGTCACTCCTGGATTTATCTGTAGGTCCTCCTGCCACTATCCTGTATAGTGAGACTCAAATGACAGTGACTTCCGAACTCTCCATCCTTGAGTAGTTGTACTTCCTGTTTCCTCTTCTGAGAGTACTCTTTGTTATTTTGAAAACTTTTATTTGTTCTTTACATCATTCTTTCCTGTCACCTGATTTGAGATGCTTTCTTTGACTCTTTCAGGTTAAGAGTTCTGTGTGTGCACATCAGTGCATGCATACCTCTCTCATGGCAAAGGGTATGTTAATCTGACTAAACTTGTGTATTTGTTAGTCTATTTCACGGATACCTCCAGAAGGTGGGTACCATGTCTTATCTCTGAATGTTTACACTTAGCACAGTCCCTGGTATATATAAGATATATAAAGGAAATAATATTAAAGGAATAAACGACATTCTAAATGTCATTATACCAGTGTTCAATAGCGTCTTTGTCCTTTTTCAGAATATGAAAAAGAGACAGCAAAATCACAGGGAAATAGTCTAATCCTAGATAATTGGTAGTCTCATAATGTACACTATTATTTTATTTTATCAACAACCTAAGTAGCTATGAAAATATTTAAGATCTACTATATCATAGATGTAATAACATCACTTAATCTCCATAATGATCCCATAAGAGGAGTATATTAATGTTTTCATATATTATATATGAAAAAGTTTCAATAAGCTTAAAAACTGCTTTTGGTGACTCAGCAAAGTTTGAATTCTAATTTTTTTGACTAAAAATTCATATATTATTTCTTGATACCTACTGAGGCTATTTTGTAGGTGTCAAACCATAGAATTTACTTATGAGCATATATAACCTTCAAATGTTTTTCCTCAGTTACCTTCTCTATATCTCCTAAAGAATTTTTTTAAAACATACTTTTCAAAGTTCACATAAATTTTTGAACATACATTTAAAAAGTAGAAGAGAACACACATTAAGTATATTATAAAATACTACATTTTATAATAAAATTAACATAACTTTTTCAGTGTGTCTAATAGAAGCAAAATTCCATAATAATTTGATTTCCACCATCACTACTTATAAATTGTGAAGTAAAAATAAAATAACAAATTGGGAAAATTATTTATAATATGTCACATTCAAAGGATTAATATTCTAATATAAATAGATCTTGTTAAAATAGAGAAAAATATCAACAACTCTATGGAGAAATAAACACAGGGGTTCACAGAAAAGTGGATCATAATATAAGTGTCTTTTAATCACATGAGAATATAAGCAATGTTCCTTATAGTAAGATAAAACCACAGTAGTTTGTCAAATCTGAGATTATTGCAATTCAAAAACTTTGACCATGTTCTTTCTGGCAAGAAAAAGACATCCTGCATACAGTGCTGATAGGAATGTACCTATGGTATACCATTATAAAGAGGAACTTGGCATTACCTGGCAAAGTAATATATGTATTTATTTCTGGAACGAGAAATACTTTGACTGTCTCAAAAATACATGCTAGTGGGTGCAAACATTAAAAAGAGAAATGTACATTACAATGTAGTTCTATTTATAAGATCAAGAGATTTAAAACACTCAATTGTTTGAACAGTAAGGGACAAGTTGGATAAACTATGGTACATCCATGCCATGGAATGCTAAAATCTTGAAGAAAAAAAAAAGAACATCTCTGTTTATCACTGTAGAGTTAATGCCAAGATGTATAATGAAGCAAGTAAAATGAGAAGGAAGGCATAGTGTATTATAGTTTAGGAAAGGGGGGACACTCATATTGTATATTGTATATAATATAAATAACACACCACATAAGAACCTAAATAGTTCTACTGAAAGGAAAATTAAAATTTTAAATAAAGTCCACCAAGAGTGCCCACCAAAACCAGATAACATGTCTGGACAAACTTGATAACAGGACATGCACTTTAAATACAATGGGACATTTCTTTCTTTGCTTAAACCATCCTTGTTTAACTGACAGTCTTGCAATGTAACTTGAGATGTTTAAACTCCTTTAACAATCTATGTTACCCAACCCTCCAATCACAGTGTGCTAAATCTGCCTTTATACTTCCCTGAGTGTTCTCTCTATAAAATTCCTCAAACTCTTCAGAGAAAGGTCTGCCTCTTCAAGAGAAAGATACCAGTCTGTGCTGTCACAAAAACCTTAAAAAAAAAACTAGTTTAAATTTTAGGGCCAGGAAGATAGCTCAGTAGAATTAGCGCTTGCCTGGCAAGCTTAAGGGCCTGAGTTCAATCCCCAGTTCTGAAAAAAAAAAAAAATTAACATTGTTTTAAAAATATTTCTGACTTTTAAAAATGTTCTAAGAAATTAAAAGATTATGTCAGTATGTACAATGAACCAACAATATTTAGATCTCAAACATTGAAAAGTGCTTTTGGAGTAAAAATCATTGTAAAAGAAATAATAATTTTTGAAAGGAGAGCAACACATTATAATAGAATTTTCAGCCCTGAGAAATTTCTTGCATTATGTAAAGATAACTGGAAATGGCTGGGTCTCATTGATTTCCTAAAAAACAGTTTAGAAAGTATGTAGTTCAGAGTGCTGAGAATGGAAATCATTCTCTGTGGACCTTTGACTGCACTACTTATAAAGCATGATCAATCAAAGTCCTCCTAAATGATTTTACCTAGCTTTTGAAATCATCATTGACCTGAAATGGCTCTAAAGAGAGCAGAAAATTGGGATGATTTCTTAGTATTTGGACCCAAAAAACCCTTACAAAACCTCCATAGCCACTAATATAAAAATAGGTTTTATAATACAAATACAGCCTCCAAGCAACAAACATAAATGGATAAAGGAAGATCTAGGAAATCTGCCACTGCTTAATTGGAAACTTCAAATCCTTTTCCATACGTTTTCCATCTGCGTAGCTCACATCTTCTCCAATTCTGTACCTGATGGGATCCTTTGCCTCATCGTGGCCACTGTCCTCCTCAATTTCTCTTCCTAAAAGATGAACTCCCACACTCCAATACTACCTGCCTCTTGCCTCCCAGAAAGGAAGCACATTCACAATAGAGCCTTCACAATGATCTTTTATGTTCATTTTTGATCTTTAAAAGCTTTCTTCTATGATAAGTTATGCTGCCTACTTTATCCCATCATTGAAAATACAGCATTTTCTGTTAAAAGAAAAAACCCAGTTAGTCAAGCGAAAGCATTTTTCTATACTTATCAGTACTCAGGACTGACGATTTATTATTAAAACAATGACCTTCTAAAAGCATGCTATCTGTCTGTATAAGAGTGTTTTAGCACTGAAAAGCTCTTTGTTGGTGGACAATTTAACCTTCCCCAAACTTGGTTTTTTCATCTGGAAATGCAGGCAGTTAATAGTCCCTGTGTTTGATTTGTGGAGATCAAATAAATTAATCCATGTAAAACTCCAAGCACTCTTGTGGCACAAAGAGAAACCTTAGTAACTGCTGACACTGTAGCTGTATAGTTGTTTTCACTGACATTGTTGATTTTGTTACTAATATCATATGTATTATAGATATGTTTTTTCAATGTCACTGGGCTCCTGTTCTCCAACTTCTAT
>NW_004524614.1:11621309-11628097 GCF_000260255.1 Octodon degus
AAGAAAGAAAGAAAGAAAGAAAGAAAGAAAGAAAGAAAGAAAGAAAGAAAGAAAGAAAGAAAGAAAGAAAAATGTTCTCTTCTGTTTCCCTGTCTGGCATTATCCAAGCCCCTATGCTTTAGGAAACTGATTCTATACAACTACTGTCAAATGTTATTTTTCATCAGTATAAGAAACACAGTCATCACATTTAGTTGATACTAACGGTGGGTCAAGATGTGGGTTGTAGGGGCCGGGAAGATAGCTCAGTAGAATAAGCGCTTGCCTGGCAAGCGCAGGGTCCTCTGTTTGATCTCCCCCAAAAAGATGTGGATTGTAGTTAGATGGGTAGCGGGAGCAAGAGTGGACCCCAGAGAGCCCTGAGCAGCCCCACCACCACAGGCCTTCTTACCATCACACATGGGGAGGAACCGCAGCTGTGGCAGCGGGCCCCAGTCACCATCAGTAACCATCACCACAACCATGAGCAGCGAGGCCGAGACCCAGCAGCCGCCCGCCCCGCTCCCCCGCCCCCGCCCTCAGCGCTGCTGACACCAAGGCTGGCACCACGGGCAGCAGCACAGGGAGCGGCGGCCTCGGCGGCCTCACATCGGCGGGGACAAGAAGGTCATCGCAACGAAGGTTTTGGGAACAGTAAAATGTTTTAATGTAAGAAACGGATATGGCTTCATCAACAGGAATGACACCAAGGAAGATGTATTTGTACACCAGACTACCATAAAGAAGAATAACCCCGGGAAGGACCTTCGCAGTGTAGGAGATGGAGAGACTGGAGTTTGGTGTTGTTGAAGGAGAAAAGGGTGCGGAGGCAGCGAATGTCACAGGCCCTGGTGGAGCTCCAGTTCAAGGCAGTAAATACGCAGCAGACCGTAACCATTATAGACGCTATCCACTTCGTAGGGGTCCTCCACGCAATTACCAGCAGAATTACCAGAATAGTGAGAATGGGAAAAAGAACGAGGGATGGGAGAGCGCTACCGAAGGCCAGGCCCAGCCACTCGGGCCATACTACTTCCCACATTACTACATGCGGAGACCCTGTGGGCATTGGCTACAGTATTCCTGTGCAAGGAGAAGTGACGGAGGGTGCTGACATCCAGGGTGCAGGAGAACAAGGTAGACAAGTGAGACAGAACATGTATCGAGGTTATAGACCACGATTCCGCAGGGGCCCTCCTCGCCAAAGACAGCCTAGAGAGGATGCCAATGAAGAAGATAAGGAAAATCAAGGAGATGAGACCCAAGGTCAGCAGCCACCTCAACGTCCCTACAGTCACAACTTCAATTACCAATGCAGACGCCCAAAAAACCCTAAACCACAAGATGGCAAAGAGACAAAAGCAGCCGATCCACCAGCTGAGAATTCATCCTCTTCCGAGGTTGAGCAGGGTGGGGCTGAGTAAACGCTGGTTTATCATCTCTACCATCATCCAGATTAGTCATCCAACAAGAAAGAAACTAATAGGAAATTCCAGCAATAAGAAATGAACAAAAGATTGGAACTGAGGACCTTAAGTACTTGATTTTTGCGCATTGACCAGATAACTAGAACTATCTGCATTATCTATGCAGTATGAGGTTTTTATTATTTTTACCTAAAGACGTCTCTTTTTGGTAATGACAAATGTTTTTTAAAAAAGCCTGTTTTTGTTTTTTTTTTTTTTTTTCTCAATACACCTTTAAAGGTTTTTAAATTGTTTCGTATCTGGTCAAGTTGAGATTTTTAAGAACTTCATTTTTAACTTGTAATAAAAGTTTACAACTTGATTTTTTTCAAAAAAGTCAACAAAATGCAATCACCTGCTAATAAAGCTCTTAAATAATAATAATTAAAAAGATGTGGGTTGTTACGATGCTTACACTATACCATAGATTTCTTCTATAGACTAGAGGAAGATCCTAAACAGGCTCGTGGTATGCTATTTCTCAACTAGCTCTGATAGATACCACTGTAACAGACTAGTCTGTTACTTAGGTAGCTGATTTGATTGCATAGGAATAATCCTGACTCAGTGGACAGTTTAGTGCCAGTGATCCTCTCTGCTGAATCCACCAACACCCTCAGGTAGAGAGACAACAAGAGTTCTCAACCCAAGAATTCAGACCAGATCAGACTTTGCAAGAATGCCTGAAAATTAGCAGAAAGAAGTTCTGGTTCTGAATTAACTTCAGTTTTGTGGTGGAGGGAGCAGAAAAGTCATTGGGGTGTGAGTACTCCTGCTCTCTCCTGCTTCTGGAAGAGAAGCCACTTGGGAATTATATAATCAATGTCTTATTGGAATATTTAGTCTATATTCCTATCAGACATTTTATTGCTTTAAGTATTTGTATGTTACTTTATTTAGTAATGTGAGGGTATAGTATGTTCTTTTATGGTTTCCTGTGTCAGTTTGTTACTTTTGTGTGTTTTTACATTGGCTCTTATTTAATAGATGTCTAGGTTTTCCATCTCATCTCAGACCTCTATCTAGTTTCCTTGACTCAAACTCTGGAGACAATCCTATTAACATACTTTTTGTTCTTTATGCAAACACATAGATTCTTCCTCTCAAGTCTGTAAGGTCTCCATACTTCTTAGCTCTGTCACAGTCACTCTCATTGTCACTAGACTTTTATTAGTCTTTTCCTTGATTTCATCCATCCTAAGACTTTGGCATTTCCATATCTTACTTAGCTTAAACTGTTCCTACCAGCAAGCTCTGACAACCCTATAGCATGTACTAATCACAAACTAAACTCCTCTTTTCCTCTATGTCATCCTTACTCCCTGAAAATACCTTCTGAAAACTCTTAAAACTAATCCTTCAATGCAACAAAAAGTATTACAATAAAATCAGACCCCAAATCAACTTTTTCTTATCTACCACTACTTTCCCTTTAAGCCCCCTTCTTAGTGTCTATCACTCCTCATCCAGTCACCTCCGATCCTTCCCACCCACTTCACATAACTCATTGCAGAGCAACCACAGATAATAAATTGTCAAAGTGTGCATAGAGAAGACACTGGGGAGGGGGAAGTGTCACTGCAAGGACTGTCATATGTAAGTACCGTGGAATTCAATCTGTAGATGCCATTATAAGTAGAAGTAATTATTTCAGCAAAACAAAGGGATGGGGTGGGGAGATAGCTATGTGGCCTAAGCAGCTGTCTGGCAAGTGCAAGGACACGGGTTCAATCCCCGGTACCACACGTTGTGAGGCTCTAGATCCCTGGGTACACAGGTGTGTGGTAGCATATACTTGTAATCCCAGGTCTGGGGAGGCTAAGACAGGATCATTAGGAGTCTGAGCTGCGTAGAGAGGCCCTGTACTACATTAATTAATTAATTAATTTATAAAAATGTAGAAACAGTTGAATTCACTTAAAATAGGTAATAGGAGGAGTAAATACTAATATTGAACATACAAAGCTGAAAATTATTCATGGAGAGGAAACAGCCTACTAAAATTCTCCACAAAAGACACAGACTATCCTCATCACCATTATGGAAATCAGTATGGAGATTTCCTAAAGAACTGAAATTAGAAATTCCTTAAGATCCAGCTAGCCCTATGCTAGGCATCTCCCCCGCCCTGCCAAAGTTTAAGACATACTACAAGGATACATGAATACCAATGTTTATGGCAACACAACTTGTAGTTGCTGAATCCAGGAAACAGCCTATTAACACATCAATAGATGACTGGATAGAGAAAGTATGGTATCTATATATAATAGATTACTATTCTGCTACAAAACAATGACAGATGTAAGACATCTGTAGGAAAATGGATGTATTGAAAATATAAGGTTGAGTGAAATAAATCAAACACACAAGTTTAAATACCACATGATATCTCTTATTGGAATGAGGCAAAGAACAAATAAAAAGAATAAAAGGGGGAAAAGAAGACCAGGAGATGGATCATTCAAAATAGGGAAGGGATCCAAGGGAAAAAGTGGGAAGGATGAAGAGGCGGGGAAGGAGAAGTAAGAAGAGATAGGCCATATGCAGGAACCTAAGAACCCCAGTAAACACAAACATTGTACAAACTAAAAACAGAGTTAACAACTACGCTCAGTTCAGCAGATGATGTAGTTGCATCAAAGCCAAACAAGAATTATAGAGGCAACAAGTAAACATTAGGATTTTTGATGTTTCAAACATTAACAGATTGTAAAAGAGACTAAGCCAAGAACATCTTCTTCCCAGATAGTATACTGTACATGAACACTCACTTCAGGTTTGAAAAGTGTTCAAACATTATTTTCCAACCAAAAAATACACCTGAGCTGGAAAGGGATGGATCCATGACCCACATGTGAATAAGCCACGCAAATTAACCTTGTCTGGACTAAAAAAAGATCAAATACTTATGAGAATAAATGACAGTGCCATAAGTGGTATATTTAAAACAACCAAATCTCCCCTTTCTGAATTAAAGCCATGGTATGGTATCTTGAGCCTACCATGAAAGCACCAAAATATGCTTCCATCTCCAGCAAGGGGAAGCAGGGTTTTCTGCAGTGACAGTAACAAGAAGATTATGGAGTAGACGGGATATAAGCAACACACTTGGAGTGTCTCCCATACTCCCAAATGGGACCATCCAGTTACAGAAAAACACATTCAGACTCCCACTGATTCTGCATTATAAGAAATTCTACGATTATTTCCTTATATAGTACAATGTAATAATAGTATGACTAAAGTGCACAAGAAATGCAATGCTCTTGGATCATCCCAAACCCTTGCCTCAACTTTGGAAAAAAAATTTTCCTACGAAATTGGTCCCTGATGTCAAAAAGTACAACTGGTTTAAAGTATGCAGGAGTATGTGCATAGGTTATAGATAGATAGTACACATTTTATACAAGTGACTAGAGCATTTGAAAATTTTAGTATCTGTAAATTCTGAAATCAGTGCTCAGTTGTGAATGTTTACTCACCAGTCTCTGGCAGTGATCTCATATTATTTTTGCAAGACAATAATATTTCCCCATTTATTAAAAACATGTTGAAAACCCACTATATGCTAACTACTATGTAGGGAGGTATAGCAGGTGCCTGTGAGAAAATCCTGGTCCAGCAGGGATGTCAGACCACAGGCAATCACTAAAACTTTGGATCATCCCAATTTTTGTAAAAGGACAACCTGGAGCCCCAAGTCAGAGATCTGTTGTTGAATTATCATTTGCACAGTCTATTCATCCAATGTATCATCCAGTTCTTTCAATTGTATGTCCCTAAAATAGCTACTTTATCTTTTTTATTTGTTTCTGTTACTTTCACTGCTATTTTCCTTATCTCTAAACCACTACTATGCTGTTGTTTGCACTCTAGCAGTACCTTTCTTGGTTTTCTTCTTCTGTTTCTTTATTCTTATGATGCTTTCTCAAAGAGAAGTCCTCAGAATATCTTCAAACAAGATAGATCAGGTTATTATCCTCCTCACTAACAGTTTCTGATAGGATCCCACTGCATTCAGGATGGGACTTAGAGACCTGCTCTCTATTCAAATGCATACCATTCTCCTTATTTCCTCCTCCACAGACTGGCCTGCATGAAAAAGAGACATATGCTACCCTAAGAAGCATTTCATTTTGGCTAGAAAAAATGCTGTCAAATACTCTATATATTATGGGTTATATTTCTTAATAAGATATAGCACCTGGCACTGATGCCTCTACTACCAGATTACCAGCTGTCAGCATGATGTGTTCAACATTAAGAAAAACAAATAAATTTTAACTATAAAAATCTTCTATGCTCCTAGAAAGGAATTACAAAATATTTTAAGGCTTACTTTTTTGACATTATGTCCATGAAATGAATGTACTTACTGTCGATTTGTATTTCAGACTATCTCACACAGCTTGCATTTGTATAATAGCATCACATAAAAGTTTAAACACTAGATAGAGTTAAATGAAAATCTCAAAGTGAAACAGTAAATATAAGCAAAAACATCGATTCAATAAACTAACCTAGAGAGGCAGCATAATTCTGTGTCACTGGATGGTATTTCTCAACTGCTCTCAAAGCAGAAAATGCAGCACAAACATAAAATAGTCCATGAGCCAGAATGTAGCTTCTGTGAACTCAAGATTGTAAAACCCTAGCTTCTGCGAACTCAAATTTTAAAAGTCCAGAAGGGAAGTATTACACTTGGCAGTTTTCCTCATCTTTGAGCTTCCTAATAGCAAACATAAAGATATATATTTTCCTAAGGGTATAATTATTGTGTGGTTGGGCTTCAGGTAGATTTATTTTCCAAGAGAACACTAAATGGAAGGGAGATCGGCCAAAGGCTTTTGATGCTATACGTGATTGCAAGGAACCTTGTCTAGGGTTGATGATGAAGCTCAGAGTAACAAGTAAAGCAGGAGAACTTTCTTCTCAGGACAAAATGAGAGCACTTATTGTAACTAAGGTTGGATGGCTCTGGGTTGCATATTTAAGCTACGGGTACAACAATGGCAATTATTTGAAAGTGGATAGGTAAGATGGGGGAATTTGCCATGCACCAGGCACTTCATTTGACACTATACCTGTGCATTTACAGTCAGCCCTTCATATATATCTATGGGCTTTGCATCTATGGATCTCACCAATACTAGGCAGAAAATACCGTTTTCAAATTGCATCTATACTGGACATATACAGATGTTTTTCCCTTGCCATTATTTCTTTTTTTTTTTTTTTTTTTATGCATTTGACACTATACCTGTGCATTTACAGTCAGCCCTTCATATATATCTATGGGCTTTGCATCTATGGATCTCACCAATACTAGGCAGAAAATAC
>NW_004524614.1:11628197-11630158 GCF_000260255.1 Octodon degus
GAAAAAATCTAAATGTTAAAAATACATAAAATAACTTGGCTTTCTGCCTCATAAATGAAGAGATTAATATACTTTAACTAGTCCATAAAAATGAACGTAAAATTGCAAAGGGTTGGTATAGGAGAAAGGCTCTGAAAGTGAGAAGGAATTCCCAAGTTCCTGTGCCGAGGATGTGAATATATTCTGCAGGGTTTCATGGTAAGTTGGTATTCTCATGTCTCAAATGTTAATATGTTCTTTTGTAATACCTCCATCTTCCTCAATATATAATATCTTCTTCTCAATAAATTGCTTGTCTGGTTCTGCCATCTTTCCCCAATCTTGCTTTCTCTTTTAGTCATCATCTAAGATTTTCAAGACTTATAGTAGCTATAGTATATTACCTGTCACTTCAGCAAATTTTGATGAATATTGAGATTTAGAAGCTAGAATAAATTGAAATGGGGTATAACTAAATTACACAAAATAAAACAGAAATTTGGGCTCCTGTCAAATCATTTTTTTTTTCATTTTACTTCACACAGTGCAATAAGGAGATAGAGGTTTTTTAAAAATAATTTTATTGAGAAACAAATAGCAATGGGACAGTTTCAAAACCAATTACTAGCACAGTTTCAATAATTAATACATTGCATATTGTTGTCTTAGTTGTTGTTCATTGTACAAGATGCAGACTGCTATCCTGTCCACAAAAACTATTAGAATAAATCTATCTATTCATTGAATTAAGAGGATGCAACTGTGTATCTGTCCCATTTTGAATGTACATATACAAAATGATCGTTCATTTGTATCCCCCCTTTTTGTCTAGTTTTGTTAGAGGAGGGTATTACATTGTCATTTAAATATTGTAGGTGTGTGAATTCAGCAAAATATCCCAATATAGTCCAATATAATATTATATAATCCATAATAGTAGTGGGTTATCTCTAGGACTGGCAATGTCAGAAGTTGTTGACTTGAGCCTTTTACAGCTCAGCATATTAATATGGATTTACTTTTTATACTTCATTTTTATACTTTTCTGCTGGATAGTTAAGACCAAGATAAAGCAAAACCTGTATAACACGAAATGTAACTTTTGTATCTGATAAGGTCAGTCAAATCCCCTCAGGATTTATCCTGAAACCCTGTACTGCAGTTTGTAGGTCCTTTGTCAGTGTCAGCCATGTGGATGAGTCACAGCCATTGCTTGACCAATTTAAGAGATAGAGTTTTGAGGAATAAAGTTGGAAAATTAGTATACCAGTGCTATGGCTAATATCTAGATATTACCCCAAAACTCATGTGGCCATAGATGGAGCTTTTAAGAGGTGGCTCAATCTAGAGTATGTGATACTGGAATTAAGAATGTGATGGTCAATTAGATTAATGATGACTGATGGATGACTCAGTAGAATAAGTGCTTGCCTGGCAAGCACAAGGGCCTGAGTTCAATCCCCAGTTCCACCAAAAAAAAAAAAAAAAGATGATTGATGGATTAAGGGTGCCCCATCATAGACAAGATAAGGGTGCCCCACTGAGAATAGAATATATGGGACAGAAAGATGGCTGCTGCTATCACTTGCTGCTTGTCTCCTCCCTTACTGCTTACTACCTTCTGCCATGCCACAGCTATTTTTCCTCTGTGATGTGCCCTTTGCCATACCACTCTTTCTTGGACCCAGCCAACCATAAACTGAAACATCTACAAACTGTGAACTACAATAAACTATCCATCCTTTAACTTTGGGTGTTGGGTATCTTGTCTCAACAATGAAAAAAGTAACTAAGACAGAATTTGGTATACAAGTGTGGGGTTACTGCTGTGATTGTACCTGATCTTGTGGTTTAAGAGCCTTTGGAACTGACTTATAACTCATCCACATGGCTGACACTGACAAAAGATCTACAATCTGAGGTACAGGATCTCAGGATAAATCCTGAGGGGATTTCACTGACCTTATCAGACCCAAAAGCTA
>NW_004524614.1:11630258-11645904 GCF_000260255.1 Octodon degus
AGAAAAGTATAAAAATGATATATAAGAAGTAAAGCCATGGTGTTATGTTGAGCTATAGGAGACTCAGGTCAACAATTTCTGACATTGCCAGTGAAGCAGAAGACCCAATACTATTATGGACTATCGGACTCTTTTAGAATAGTTTGCTGAGTTAACACACCTATAATATTCAAATGACAGAACTAAACAAAAAAGGGGATACAGACGAATGTCCATTTTGTATCTGTGTTTTCAAAATAGTTAGGATAGCTATATAGTTACATTCTCTTAATGAATACAGGGATTTGTTCTAATAGTGTTTGTAAATAGGATATCATGTCTGCATCTTGTACAGCAAATAACCACTAGGAAGCGAATATGCAATGTGTTAATTATTGAAACTGTCCTACCAATTTGGTTTGAAACTGTCTCATTGCTATTTGTTTCTCAATAAAATTAAGGAAAAACAAAACAAAACACAGGTCCCATGTGATGGGTCCAGCCCATGTGGGTACTGGCTGAATCACCATGGCATCTCCACAAGGTGATGATGGGTCCAGAGCAAATACCTATCTCTTCTTCCCAGCATTCCCTTCATCCAGCGCACCAAGATGATCTACCTCACCTCCTAGGAGGATATCCAATGAGCCCTCACAACATCATCACCTCACCTTCCAAGTCCCCACCCCCTTTAGGAACCTATAAATATAGCTGCCCTCCACTGCTTGGGCCGGAGGGTTTTTGCGTGTCTTTCCTTGCGATTCTCCCGTGTCCACAATAAAGGCCTCTTTTATCAAAAATAAATAAATAAATAAATAAATAAATAAATAAATAAATAAAATTGGAAAGAGGTAGAAAATTCCAGCTGAGAAAGGAACCCTGGAATGTTTAAAATGTGCTTCATGGGATATTTTGGTCAAAACTCATAAGACTAGAATGCTGATAGGAATGATGATGGTAAAGACAGAGCTCAAGAAGTTTCTTCTGGGAAGAAAACTGCATTAGCTGGTGGACTTCAGGTGATGTGTGTTATGTCTTGGTAGAAAGTTTGTCTGCATTTTGGTGATTTCCAGAGACTTTGCCTGAGATGGAGATTTAGGGTGGCAAAGACTAACTTTGCAGAAGAAATTTCAAGATAGCCTAATGTGGAGGCAAAGTCATGGATACTGTTAGGGGCTTTTAGCCAGATCTATGTTCAAATCAAAAACAAAAAGTTCAGCAGAATGACTTAAGATTGTGAATTTGGCCAGAAAGAAAGTTCCAATAAAGTTATGGACTTCAAGGATAGAACAGTGGAGAATTTGATTGATGAAAAGAAAGGGCACTATGAAAATGATGGCCTGAGAACATCTTAAGGAACAGCAGGACTCCAAATTTTGCATCCTAAAGGTTGTAATCATGACACAATTTACTTTGAGTAGAGAGCCCCTAGAATACCAAGATCCAGAAAGGCAGCAGCCTAGAGAATTTGTTTCTTGGAATTAGGTTCAGAGTGTTTAGTGATCCAGGGACTTGGCCCACCCACATTAATGTACTACTCTCTTTTGACTTTATTTTTCTTTCCCAAATATACTTATTACCATTACATTTACTGCATTTTACTTACTTTGTTAATTGTCTTCTCAACCAACTAACTTAAGATTCTGAAGGACACTGACTGATTTTCCTTTTACTGTTGTGTCCTTATTCCATAGAATAGAATATTGCATATAGTAACCTGATAAACATTTGCTAATTCGAATATGTGAGCAACATTTGGACGACAATGTGCATGAAAAAGGCCTATAAACAGAATATTATATCTTAAGGCCATCCTCAGCTACCTCCCCATTCTGCATTAGCTTTCATGGGTTTCTTTTTACAAACTGGGAGTCTCTACGTATTTTCTAAGAGAAGATTGCTGAAGATGGAATATTTGCCAACAGGATTGGCTGATAAGATCATAATTCCCTTGCAACTGGATGGAAATCTGATAAAACTTATGATTGAAAATAAAGGCCTTGTTTGTTTGTTTTGTCTCTAATAGGTAGTAAAGTAAAAGTAGCCAGTTGGTCACTTAGGATAATTGAAAGAGAGTTTATGTAATATATTCTAGAGAGGTAATCATGTCAAATTTTTATTTCCTTCTGCAAAGGAAGGAAGGAAGGAAGGAAGGAAGGAAGAAAGAAAGAAAGAAAGAAAGAAAGAAAGAAAGAAAGAAAGAAAGAAAGAAAGAAAGAAAGAAAGGCAAGCCACTTAAAAACAACAGGAAGCAAAAACAAATGTACCCCAAAGGGACTGTATTTAGGTTCCCACGACAAACCTTCCAAAATCAACAGTGTGGTTTATCTTAACATTATCAAAGCTTGCTAACCATGAATTCCCATGACATGACTCAGTGACTCTCACTTCCTGCCTATATTTCCTTTAGCTCTGTGGTTTGCAGTAAGTGAGCTTAGATTTTGTATGCAACAGTGTCATATACTTCTAGCTTCACTCCCTAGAGACCACAAAAATTGTTCAGAGAATATAACATCCAATCAAAGATCAATTTATTTCATGATCATATCAATTCTTCTAATTGTACATGACCATTAAAAAATATCCAGAATTCCATCACATCAGGATTTTTTTACACATCTATCAAGAATTTGGAAATTATCTTTTACATTAGAAACTTATTAAGAAAATACCACTTATCAAATAATAGACCCCTTTCTATATGGCATTATTTAAGAAACCCTCAAAGAAGAAAGATAAACATTTACGAAGGACAGCAAAAACACTTCCTTCATGAGGACAACTTACTTTCTTAGTCTTGAATAACATGTTTAAATATTTGTATGTCAATTTTCCTATTTTCCAAACAGGACAGAAATACTTTCCATGTATATATAACCTTTGAATAAAGTGATAGAAGGGAGGAAGTGTTTATACACAATTTTGTTGTTTTATTGTTTTTTACCTTTCTCTTATAAATCACTTTTAATCTTGGAATAATTATCTTTTTACATTTAATATAATTTTTCAGCACAGGGAAATTGCTTGCATTATATGAAGATAATCTTGGAAATGTCTGGGTCTCATTAATTTTAGAAAAGAAGTATCTTTGAAACAAGTTGTAAAATAGAAAATGACCTGTTATTTTAGATAGGGATAAATATCTGTGATACAAATTGTAAAATAAAAGATTACAATATCACAATATCTGAGTTTCCATTCAGTGGTGATTGTTATTATAACTATCGTTATCATTATTGTAAATTAGAAGTTTCTAGAATAGCTTCATGGATATATATTCATATATATTCTCATGGTTTCATTCTTAATATACAACTATCTCCTTAATCATCATGTACCATTTATGAAATTTTTCCTTTTAAATATTATCTTAACATTTTTATCCAAGCATGCATTCAGGTCAGACACTTGTGTAACAGAGATTTCTTTGAATCACCCCTATGCCTAGACACATATAATTTGGTTGTAAGTGTTAAGCACTCATACATCCTTCATGCTTTTAATTTTCTTTGTATAGTACTAGGGCAGTGATACAATGAATGAAGTGCTTTTGAACTTTATGATGATGATATAGTTCCTAAGTATTAATTGCCAATTTCAAATAAAGAAATGTGAGCCATTTCAGTATGAATGGCAAATTTCAATTCTATTAATGTTGGATTTTAAAAAATCTTTATATATTCTCATTTCAGAGTAAATTTTGGCAGTATGATAAGCTACATTTTGCTTTGATGTTGGTAACCTATAACTATGATTTTTTTCTCAACTGCCCCTTAAATATATTATAAGAAGATGTTTTGTAAGAGAACTCCGTTTTGGTCTGTTTTCACACCAGATTTCCTTTGTGGTTATTTTTTATGGCAAGAAATATGGGACTTAGCAGGCCTAATAAACTTTAAGAAGGCTATAAAGCATGCTTAGCTTGACTAAAACAACCTCAAATTAATCCAGTAATATCCCAGGACCTGTAAGTTTTCAAACTCATTAATTTCTTTCTTGGAGGTACTGCCATAGAGTTCTCCCCTGTGATTACATGTATGTTATATAGTGTGTACTAAATATTCAGATGCAAAAAAAATACAGCAAAGGTGCAGTGTGTACTCTAAATAATACCAGTAATCTTAAAGACCCCTTACACAATAGTTCTCAACCTGAAACTTCATCTTCATTATCAGTGAAGGGACTTGAAATTAATAAGTCAATCTTGGGAAGACTCTATCTTGGTGAAGAAATGAGAAAGGTTTGCCAAAATCAAGTATTTAGTAAACAGCAGATAGGATTACTCTTTGTTCTAAGACATAGCCTAATCACTAAGTAATTCTTCCTACATATCTTCACAAGGATCTATTTATTTCTTTCATCTTCAATAACAAAACTTTTAAAACTCATTTGAGGCCAAATTAGCTAATTTATATTTCATCTACTATCTGCTTTAAATATCACTATCAATCTTTCCTTTCCCATTTAGAGCTAATTACTATAGTCTTAACATGCATCAAGTACCAAATGTACCAGTGAAGTTTCTCCACATAGATGTAGTGAATCCTGTTAACTGTGGAGCCATTGATACTTCCATATATTTGAGATGAAGTTTTAAAAGCATCTAATTATTTTCAAATGGAGAAAAATAACACATTTACTTCTGAGTTTTAGGCCACAATGAAATAATTATTTATAACTACAGCATGCCAACAGATAAGCTTTAGTTGTTATAAGAGCTTGAATTTTGCTAAATTGGCACTCTGGGGTGAAGTGTTATCTCACTGTTGATGAAAGAGTTGTAAGGAAAATGGTAGCCCTTCTTTTTCTCCAATTTTTGGTTTGTATACTTAAGTTGTTAATGATCCAGAAGAGAAGTTTAATGATATTATTACTCTATAACAGAGGCAGTTGACCTTAACATGACTCTCTGAATATCAAATGCCTTAGACATAACATGGAACATGTATTTTCCAACAGTCGTTGATATTCTAAACCTTTAATCCCTATAGAATGTGAAAAAACAGTTATACATTTTTACACACAAATTTAGAAATCTAACCATATACAACACTGTAGCAGGACAAGCATATGACATATTTTGGCCCTAGCCCTTCAAAGTCAGTGAGGACTCAGGACATAAGAGAACCTGTACTGTGACATCCTGAAACTCAGTGGTGGCTCAGATTTTCTGTTCAAAGAGATTATGGGGCCACAGAGAAAAGTGATGGATGATGTATAGTGTGCCTAAGGAGAGCCACCTAGAGAGAAAACATTCTCTCAGGCTTTCACAGACAGCAAATTGGTCAAGCAGTGGTCATGATTCATCCAGATGGCTGACACTGTCAAAAGATATACAAGGTGCTGTACAGGGTTTCTGGTTAAATCCTGAGGGGATTTGACTGATCTTGTCAGATACTAGAGTTACATTTTCAGTTACATAGGTCTTGCTTTAACTTGGTCTTAATCATCCAGCAGAAAAGTATAATCATGAGATAGCTGTAAAAGTCTCAAATTAACAACTTCTGACACAGCCAGTTCTGTTGATAACCCACTACTGTTATGAACTACTGGACTCTATCGGATTATTTTCCTGAATTCAAACACCTATGGTATTTGAATGACAATGGAACACCCACCTCTGACAAAACTAAACAAAAAGAGGGATATAAATGAAGAACCATTTTGTAGTGAAAAAAATATATGTATATACAAAATAGTTAAGATAGATATACAGCTACTTTCTCTTAGTTCAATGAGAAGAAAGATTTGTACTAATAGTGTTTCAAAAAGATATCATGTCTGCATCTTGTACTCTGAATAACTACTATGATTACAATAATATGCAATGTATTAATTATTGTAACTGTCCCATTAACCAGTTTTGAAACTGTCTCATTGCTATTTCTTTCTCATTAAAATTAATAAAAAGATTAAAAAAGAAAAAAGAAAATGGTATAGGTGGCAATAAAGTAGATCAAAATTTTATTTATTTATTTATTTATTTATTTATTTTGGCAGAACCAGGGGTTGAACTGAGATCCTTGTGCTTGCCGGGGAAGTGCTTATTCTACTGAGCCATCTCTCCGGTACCCTAAATTTAAACTTCTATAATCACTTTACATTAGGAATCCTTAGTGCCCTTTATTTGGAATATTGTTGAGGATAATGAATTCTACATTCCACAATTTTGGTAGTTTTCAAGAAATAAAGGGATAGGATCTCCACTATTAAGATGAGACAATATATGATTGGCTTTCAGGAAAAGAGATAACCTATAAGATAGAATATCGCTCACTGCTTTCTAAATAACATCTTTGTAAAATGAGAGATGAACTTATATTAAATAAAAAAGGTTGAGTATCACAAAGAAAGACAGTGAGAAATCTAAAGTAAAGATTATATATAACTGTACTCCAGTTTATATAGTGAAAAAACAATTATTGTACCCCTTCATATTTTCATATTGCATTTATATATGCATTGCTCTAAAAATACTAAATAACTAGGAGAGAAACACTGAAACAAGCTCAATTTCTCCCCAGAACAATACACTGCACTTGATTACACTGCAGTTCAAATCTCAGCACATGAGCCAAACTAATTTTTTTTTTTTTTTTTTGGTTGCAGAACCAGAGATTGAATTCAGGTTCTTGCACTTGCTAGGCAAGCACTTATTCTACTGAGCAATCTCCCCATCCCCTCAAAAAAATTATTTAACCTGATGCTGTTATTTTTATGAATAACAGACTTGAGGCTGAAGGAAGTTCAATGGTATGAGAAAAACTTATTACTTAGCTCAGACTGTCATAACAAAACAACATGGACTGGAGGGCTTATGCAACAATAAAGATTAAGGTACTAGCATGTATAGCTACTGGGGAGGCCCCTTTTCTGAGTGGCATGCAGCTGCTTTGTTTGATTTTTAAATGTCAGAGAGTAAACAAGGTTCTGTGTCTCTCTTTTCTTATAAGGACACCAAATCCATAATAAAAATGTCATTCTCATTACTACATTGAAAGCTAATTACCTTCAAAGACATAATAGGGGTTTGGACTTCAGCATACAAATTTTGGGGACATATGTATGTTCAGTCTACAATAATAGCTTCACTTTTTACATGTAAACCTGGACTGGAATTCAGTGTTCAAAAAATGCCTCGACCCAGGAAGCATTACAATTCCTTACTTGAAATTATACTACAAAGCTACTGTGATAAAATCAGCATGGGTACTGGAAAAAAATAGACTTGAGGATCAATGGAATACATTAGAAGATACAGAATCTTTTATGATTACACTCAACCACCTGATCTTCAACAAAGGGGTCAAACATGCTTACTGGAAGAAAGATAGCCTCTTTAACAAGTGGTGCTCTCTACATGCTGAAAACTAAAACTTGACTCAGGTCTATCACCATGCACTAAACTAAAGTCAAAAGGAGTTAAAGATCTAAACATTAAAGCAGAGACACTAAATCTCCTGGAAGAGGAAGTAGGAGGAACTCTTGAAGGCATGGGGTAGGCAAAGAGTTCATGAACAAAAATCAAATTGCAAGGGAAACACTTGAAAGAATTAAGAACGGGGACCTGCTCTTACTGAGAAGTTTTTGCAAGCCAAAAGAGTGGAAAGACAACCCACAAATGGGGAAAAAATAATGACAATAAGCACTCAGACAAAGGTTTGCTCTCTAGAATTTATAAAGAACTAAAAACCATCAGGACCCTCATATTTAAAGACCCAATCCAGAAATGGACATCCAAGATAAACACACACTTTTCAGAGGACGAAATTAAAGAAGTGAATAAATATATGAAAAATGCTCCACATCACTAGCCATCTGTGAGATGTAAATTAAAACAACCCTGAGATACCATCTCATACAAGAAAGAATGGCTATCATAAAAAAATCAACTAACAGCAAATGTTGGAGAGGCTGTGGGGAAAAAGGAACCCTTCTCCGCTGCTGGTGGGAAGGTAGATTGGTGCAAGCATTATGTAAATCTGTGTGTAGACTTCTTAAAAAACTAGGACTGGAAATCTCATTCAAACCAGATATCCCCCTACTCAGAATTTTCCCAGAAGAATGGAAAATGTCATATCATAGGGATATATGTGTGCCTATGTTTATGGCAGCACAATTTCTGATAGCCAAATCTTGGAAACAACCATAATGCCTGTCACCTGAGGAATGGATCAAAAGGATGTGGTATTTTTATACAATGGAGTATTATTCAGCTATAAAGAATAATAAACTTGAAGCATTTATATTTAAGTGAATGTCACTTGAAGATATACTCATAAGTGAAATAAAGCAGACCCACATATGTAAATATCATATAATCTCCCTTGCTTTATTTTGGTCAAATGAAGAAATAGAAATATAAAGGTATAACACAATTAAAAGGAAAGTGAGATCTTGACCATTAGACCATGAAGAGAGGGCAAGGAGTAAATCTAGGGAACATGACAGGGACAAAGCCATACATTTATACACACAAGATGGGTAAGGCAATGATCCTGAGAGACATCAGCAGGTTTTTGAAACTAGCAGTTAATTGGTAAGATTCTCACCCTGACTAACTATATATGCTGATATCTATGAACTAAGCAACTGCACTGAAGATAGCAATGTATAATGGTAGGGTCATGCTTGGAATGCCTGTCATTCTGGTCTACTAAATGTGTATTTCTTGTCATGACATACTAATTATTGCCATACTGTCTCTCAAGTAAATGTTTGTTTAAAAAAAGGGAATAATAAATGAAAACAAGAGACAAGAAAAAAATGACACAGGATTGTCCTGTTACAATACTGTAATATGGTTAGATTTCTAAATTTCTGTGTAAAAATATGTATTTGTTTATTCCCATTTTTTAATATTTTAATCTTTTTCTTCATATTTTGTGGGGACTTAAAGTTTAACATATCAATACTTGATGGAAAATACCTGTTCCATGTTATACCTAAGATGTTTGATAATCAGACAGATAGTTAGGTTAAACCCAACTGCACATGTTATAGGGTAATAATAAGCTTCTCTTCTGGAGGGTTAACAACTTAAGTTTGCAGGCCAAAAAGTAGAGAAAAAGAAGGGTTACAAGGACTGCCAAGAATTTGACCCTAGCCTTTCAAGGTCAGTGAAGACTCAGGACATAGGAGAACCTATACTGTAATATTATGTAACTCAGTTGTGTCCCAAATTTTCTGATCAAGGAGATTATGGGGCCACAGAAGAATGTGATCAATGATGTAGAGTGTGCCTAAGAAGAGTCACATGGATAGAAAACATTCTCTCATGCTTTCACAGAGAGCAAATTGGTCAAGCAATGGCCGTGACTCATCCACATGGCTGACACTGACAAAGGATGTACAAAGTGCAGTACAGGGTTTCAGGATAGATCTTGAGGGGACTTGGCTGACCTTCTCAGATACAAAAGTTACATTTCTTTTTATATAGGTCTTGCTTTATCTTGGTTTTAACCATCCAGCAGAAAGGTATAAAAATGAAGTATAAGGGGTAAAGCCATGTTGGTGTGCTGGGCTGTAAAGGGCTCAGGTCAACAACTTCGGACACTGCCAGTCCTGCAAATGACTCACTACTATTATGAACTAAGTAGACTACATTGAAATATTTTGCTGAATTCACACACCTACAATATTTAAATGACAATGGAATACCCATCTCTGACAAAACTAAACAAAAAAAGGGGGATACAAATTAACAACCATTTTGTATCTGCATATTCAAAATAGTTAGGACACAATATACCGCTACAATCTCTTAATTCAATGAATAAGAAGATTTGTTCTAATAGTGTTTGTGGACGGGATGTCATGTCTGCATCTTGTGCAATGAATAACCACTGAGACAACAATATGCAATGTATTTATTGTTGAAACTCTCTTACTGATCAATTTTGAAACTGTCTCATTGCTATTTGTTTCTCAATAAAATTATTTTTGAAAAATGCCTTGATCATCTTTCCAGACCAATATATCAGCCTATTCTAATTTGCATTTCTTAGCTTTTTAAAATTAACTGTGGGTTTAATAAAAAACTGAAATAAAAGTGGGAATTTAAAAAAAAAACAGAGAAAGGGAAATGAGACTGGAAATTTCACACAGTTCTCTATAGTTGTATGCACAAAAATTTCTCTAAGTAATTTGGTGTCCATTTCCAGACCATTAAGCTGTGGGTCTTGTAAATTACAGATCCTAACAACACCTTAACAGAATAGATTCCCATGTTCTAAACCAATACATTTCTTTGTTGCTAAATAAATCTATTCTGGATGTTCTTTGCTGTATCTTTTTAGACACAATCAATTGAATGGTTGACAAAATCCTTTCTGCCTCAAACTGTGATGACTTCTAACATTTTATTTATGTATCTAGAAGTAAATAGAATCAACAGCTGCCAAGCAGTTTCAGGTAGAACCAACTACAATAGGAAAGCTCTTGTGAAGGCAGCATTACTTATGAGGTGAGGAAATAAGACAGAAAACTATCATTCTGTTTTCTAATTTGATGATTTGGAGATATTGATCTCCTTTGTTTTTAAATAGATACAGTGAGTATAGAAACAGTCTTTTAAGGGTTATCAAATAGTGTTTCTGTATGCACTTATAATTAGAGGATGTTTGACTTTCTTTTTTTGAGACAGGGTCTCACTCTGTAATTCACACTGGCCTTGAACTTGTAAATTCATGGAAGAAAAAAGAGAACATTTATTTAATCCTCTTTAAGAAACTTGCAAAATATTACTTCATGTTTGTCAAGCAGTTCATTGAAAATGCCCCAAATTATCAATAAATGAGGAAGCTGAACATTACATTGGTCTGGAAAGATGGATGGTCAAGGTATTTTTTAAAAAATAATTTTATTGAGAAACAAATACCAATAAGACAGTTTCAAAACCTATCAGTAGGACAGTTTTGATAATAAATACATTGCACATTGTTGTCTCAGTGATTGTTCATTGTACAAGATGTAGACATGACATCCTGTGAGTTAGAATGAACTCATTATGTAGCCCAGGCTGAAATTGTGGTCCTCCTGCCTCAGCCTCCTGAGTTCTGGATTGGAGACTTGTGCCATCATGCCTGTAAGGATGTTCGTTCTTTATGGTAAACCAGTATTATTTATTTAAAAACAAATTTTATAGTGTCAACACAACCAAAAAGAAAAAATAATCTCCTCCAAACATCACCCTTCTTTCCTTTATGTACTATAATTCATTTTTAAATTTTCCTTATCCTTTTATAAGAATAAATCACATCAAGAAGATAATTGTAGGGCAGAGGATATGGGTCAACAGCATAGTACCTGCTGGGCAAGTACAGAGTCCTGGGTTAAATATGATACCAAAAAAAAAAGATAATAGTGATAGGTATTGTATTTGAAGCACCACTAGAAAAGTTTTTCTTCTGAGGAAAAATGTCCTTCAGGCTTCCTCTTAATCTACTTCAGAGAAAGCCTGCTTCCCACACATGGTTCTTAGGAGTTTGGGTTCTTAGGAGTAACTGAAGGAAGACCAACACTCTCCCAACTATTTGAGTGTACAATCCAGGGGTTGGTGCATTTGTAAGAATGAGTAGAGACTAATAAATTCATGAAAGAAAAAAAAGAACATTTATTTAATCTTCTTTATGAAACTTGCAAAATATTACTTCATGTTTTCATGTAATTCATTGAAAATGCCCCAAATTATCAATAAATGAGGAAGCTGAACATTAAAGAGGTTAAAAATGTAAGCTGATTGATACATGATATAGCTAGAATCCAACCTCAAGTTTATTTCCAGAAAGTAATTTAGCACATAATTTAGTAAGAAATTTAAAATTATACAGAATTAAATCATAAATATTTTAAAAGAATTATATTTTCTAAAAATTACATTTCATAAATGGAGCAATAAATATTAAAAGCTAAAATACTATGCATGGTCCTGCACAAATAAAATTAATGCCAAAACATTAATATTGTTCATTGAAACTAGATTTCTTAAACAAGCATCTTAAAATTTACAGTTTTTAGGGGCCAGCCAAATAGCTCAGGGGATTAAATTGCCTGCAAGCAGCTGCAGGGGCCAGAGGTTTGATCCTGGGCCTGCAGTGCCAGCCTCATCCCCGGGGTGTGATGAGACTTGAGACTGGGAGTGTGGTGCGCCCCTGAAATCCTAGCACTTGGAAGGCTGTAAACAGGTGGATCACTACAAGTCTGATCTTGTAGTGAGACCCCGAACACCCTGTAGGCCCTTCCCCAAGATTAAAAAAAAAAAACAAACCACAGAAACAATTTTTAAATATGTTTAGCATACAAGTTTGGCAAAGATAAATATTTTCTAACTTAACAATTTATATGGAATTTACATTTTTCCTCAAGTCTCAAAGGAAATTAGGATGAAAAACGGATGGACAAACCCTACTTCTTTTAATGTGGATGCTTGGAAAGTGTTTTCTCAAAAATGAAAAAATAATGAGTTTATCACCCAAAGGAAAAGATATTCGTTGACAGTAATAAAATTCCAGCTTTCAAGAGAAAATTAAATTTTGGAAACTTGTATACACTGCTATGAGCTTGACAGATTCCTAAGTATTAGAGACAGACATATCTGTAGTGAGAATGGTTGTGGGCTAAGTTGATTTTTTTTTTTACATCATACAATGAAATGTGCCAACAGTTGAAAGATCAGTATAATTTAATGAATCTACATTGTTCATACAACTCAGGCATGATATTAAAAAATAGTGCACAAGTTAAAGAACATTCAAAATGCACATTTGGTTGATGAACTTCATGTGACAGAATACAAAAACTAATAGAAATGGTTTCAGATTCAACATACAAAGAAAGTATACTTGTTGAATTTTTATGTGATGTAAAGGAAAAATACAACTATTTATTTATTTATTTATTTATTTATTTATTTAGTGGTACCGGGGATTGAACTCAGGATGCTGTGCTTGCCAGGCAAGTGCTAATTTTACTGAGCTATCTCCCTAGGCCTTTCTTTCTTTCTCTCTTTCTTTTATTTTTTTTTTTAACAACTATTTACATTATCTTTTAAAAGGCCATTAAAATACCTCTTCTCTTTCAATTATATTAGTCCAAATATTTTTCCAGCAAAACAACATAAAATAAATTGAAGAAAAATAGATATAAAAATGAACTTTGCATTTATTTAGATATTTTTAGACAGAAAAAAGTCATGAGTAGACTAGATTTTTAATGTAAGATGTTCTCATGAAATTTCTTTCTTTGTTTTGAAAAAATACAACGTTTCACTATAAAATATTATAATTATGTTAACACATAACAAAGTTCCTTTTTTTTCTTCTTTTTGTAGGACAGTCTTAATAATTAACACATTGCATACATTCTTTTTTTTTTTTTTTGCATACATTCTTCCTAGTGGTTAATTGCTGTAGAAGATGCGGACATGATATCCTATTAACAAACACTATTAGAATAAATCCCTCTATTCATTAAGAGAATGTAACTATATATCTATCCTAATCACTTTGAATACACAGATACAAAATGGACATTCATCTGTATACCCTTCTTTTGTTCCGTTCCATTATTTGAATACTATAGGTGTGTTAACTCAGGAAAATATTCTAAAAGAGTCCAGTAGTCCATAATAGTATTGGGTCTTCTGATTCACAGGCAATGTCAGAAATTATTCACATGAGTCCCCTACAGTTCAACATAACAGCAAGGCTTTACATCTTATATTTCATTTTTATACTTTTCTGTTGGATGGTTAAGACCAAGATAAAGCAAGACTTACGCAACAAGAGTTGTAGCTTTTGGGTCTGATAAGGTCAGTGAAATCGCCTCAGGATTTTTCCTGAGATTCTGTACCTCAGATTATAGATCCTTTGTCAGTGTCAGCCATGTGGATGATTCCCGGCCATTGCTTGGCCAATGTGCTCTCTGAGAAAGCCTGAGAGAATGTTTTCTTTCCATGTGACTCTCCTTAGGCACACTCTACATCATCGGTCACTTCCCACTTTGGCCCCATAATCTCCTTGATCAGAAAATTTGGGACACTTCTGAGTTACGTGACATTACACTACAAGTTCTCATATGTCCTGAGTCTTAATTGACCTTGGAGTGCTAGGGCCAAAATGTTGACTTTCCTTGCGGCCCTTCTTTTAATCTAATTTTGGTCTGCAAACTTAGGCTGTTAACCCTCCAGAAGAGAAGTTTATTGTTAATACCATACAACTTAGGCTGTTAAGCTTAACCTCACTCTCTCTCTGAATATCAAATATCTTAGGCATAACATGAAACAGGGATTTTTCATCCAGTATTGAAATAGGCATAAAGAATTGTACAATTCTTATGTTAACACATAAGTCCAAAAATCTAACCATATACAACCTTGAAACAAATTCACAACATTTCTTTTCCTGTCTCCTGCCTTCATTCAGCACCCCTTCTTTTTGAATAATCATCTACCAAAGGGACAACACAGCAGCAACTGGCATGTCATGACTATCAGCCTGTATTCAGAAGACCAGAATGACAGACACTCCAAGCATGAACCTACTATTACAAATTGCCATCTTCAGTGCAGTTGCTTATTTCACAGGTATCAATATATATAGTTAGTCAAGGTGAGAATCTTTCCAATTAACTGCTAGATTCAAAAATCTTCTGGAGATTCTCAGGATCATTGTCTTGACCATCTTCCACATGTAACTGTATGGCTTGTCACTGTCATGTTTCCTAGTTCTTCTCCTTTCCCTCTCTTAATTAGTTAGTCCTCGAGTTTTTGCTTTCCTTTTACTTGTATTGTACCTTTCTATTTGTATTTCTTCTTTTGAGTTGTTATACTAGGGAGACTATACGATATTTACACTGTGTCTGGTTTATTTCACTTACGAGTATATGTTCAAGTGGCATCCACTTCAATGTAAAGGCTTTGAGTTTATCATTCTTTATAGCTGAATAATACTCCATTGTATAAAAATACCACATCTTTTTCATCCATTCCTCAGGTGATGGGCATCTTGGTTGTTTCCAAGATTTGGCTATCACAAATTGTGGTGCTATAAACATAGGCACACATATATCACAATGACATGATATTTTCAGATCCTCTGGGAAAATTCCCGGTAGTGGAATAGCTGGTTTAAATGGGATTTCCAGTTCAACTTTTCTAAGGAGTCTCCACAATGATTTCCATAATAGTTGCACCAGTCTATATTCCCACCAGCAGTGGAGGAGGGTTTCTTTTTCCCCACAGCCTCTCCAACATTTGTTGTTGGGTGATTTCTTCACGATACACATTCTTTCTGAGGTGAGATGATATCTCAATGTTGTTTTAATCTGCATTTCACAGATGGCTACTAATGTGGAGCATTTTTTCATATATTTATTTGCTTCTTTAATTTCGTCCTCTGAGAAGTGTGTGTTCATCTCAGATTCCTATTTCTGGACTGGATCTTTAAATTTTGGAGCCCCAGTGTTTTTTAGTTTTTTATAAATTCTAGAGAGCAGACCTTTGTCTGAGTACTTATTTGTCATGATTTTTTCCAAATTTGTGGGTTACCTTTTCACTTTGTTGGTAATTTCTTTTGACGTGAAAAAACTTCTCAGTAAGAGCAGGTCCCAGTTGTTAATTCTTTCAACTGTTACCCGTGCGATTTGATATCTGTCCATGAACTCTTTG
>NW_004524614.1:11647194-11651769 GCF_000260255.1 Octodon degus
CCTTGCATCCCTGGGATGAATCCTACCTGGTCATGGTGTATGATCTTCTTGATGATTTGCTGTATTCTATTTGCTAGGATTTTATTGAGGATTTTTGCATCTATGTTCATGAGGGAGACTGGCCTGTAGTTCTATTTCTTAGTTGCGTCTCTCTGGTTTTGGTATCTGTATAGTACTTGCCTCTTGAATGAATCAGTATAATCATTCCTCCAGGAATGTTTTTGGGAGGATTGCTTCCTTTCAATTTCACTGAAGAGTTTGAGCAGTATAGGGACTACATCTTCTGTAAATTTCTTGTAGAATTTAGCTGTGCTCCATCCAGACCTGGACTTTTCTTTATCGGTAGGTTTTTTATTACATCTTATATTTCATTGGCTGTTATTGGGTTATTGAGAGTGGTTATATCTTGTTGATTCAGTTGTGGTAATTTGTACCTTTCTAGGAATCTGTTCATTTCATCTGTGTCTTCTATTCTGTGAGGTTAAAGATTATCAAAATAGCTGTTGATAATCTTCTGAATTTCCACGGGGTCTGTGATAATTATATCCTTTCATTAACAAAGTTCTTTTAAATGAATATATACAAAATAATTTTTAAAATATGTTTTGATATGTAATATAGACATCATCAAAAGCTATAAACTATATTGCTATTTGGGGTTTTTGATAAACTTTAAGAGTTAATGGAATCCTGAGAATGAAATGTTTAAAAATCACTCTGCTACAGAAATAATATGTGTAGAATAACCATATTATGACATATAATTAAGATTTCTGTTTAGGATAGAATATCGATCTTCCTTTTTTTTCAAAGTGATGTATCTCAACAGTTACATTTCTTGTATATATGTCTTGCTTTATCTTGTTCTTAATCATCCAGAAGAAAAGTATAAAAATGAGGTATGTAAAATAAAGCCATATTAATATGCTGAGCTGTAAAAGGCTCTAGTCAACAACTTCTGCGGACAACCCCCTACTATTGTGGACTGCTGGACTTTGTTGGATTGTTTTGCTGAATTCAAGCAGCTATAATACTTAGATGCCAATAGAATACCCATCTCTGACAGGACTGAACTGGAGAGGGGGGATAGAGAGGAAGGACCATTTTCTATTTGCACATACAGAATAGTTAGGATAGATGTACGGCTGCTTTTGCTTGGTTCAGTGATAGGAAGGATTTGTAGTGGTAGTGTTTGGACAAGATGTCCTGGTTGCTTCTAATTCTTTGGATGACCACTGAGAAGATAACAATGTGCAATGTATTAATTATTGCAAATGTCCTATTAATCAACTTGGAAAGTGTCTCACTGATATTTGTTTTTCAATAAAATAAAAAAATAAAAAATAAAGTGATGTATCTAAGTCTAAAGAAATTAGTCTCTTGATCTGGCATCTTTTTACGAAAAATGCTTCCATATGATTCCCAGTGTAAATGGCTAATTCTATTCTCTGGATCCAGATTGCATGTGTGTTAAAAAGCTTTACTAGTTAAAGTACTGCATCCCATTTTGAAATATGAAAGTGACCCAGACAGTGTAGCAAATGAATGAAGCTTGAGTACTCCTTATCCCAGAGGTTTAAGACAAGATGGAGGCCAGGGAGATGGCTCAGTAGAATAAGTGCTTGCCTGGCAAGTGCAAGGGCCCGAGTTCTATCCCTGGTTCCACAAAATAAATAAATAAATAAATAAATAAATAAATAAAAGAAAAAGAAAAAGACAAGATGTGTTTCAGGTTTTGGATTTTTAAAAACTTGTTAGAATATTTATATAAACATAATGAGATATCTTGGTATAAGATCCAAGTTTAAGCACAAAATCTTCTTACGTCCCACATAGACTGAAGCAGTGCTGCTGGTGCATGTGTTCTGTCTCACAAAGTCCCATGTGGGGTTTTCTACTTGTGGCATCTGCATTTTGGAGCACTTAGGATTTGAGACTTTGGGTTTAGGGATGTCAAACTCATAATTTCATTTACAATTTTGCCTGTGTTGCTAGATCTACAATGAAGTAAACCTTCTGGCCCTGATGTTTGTCTTATCACAGTGGCAGAGCTGTTTGATTGTAGCTAAAATAGATAGTAGAGACAATGGGGTAAAAGGTACCTGGAGACACTGAACTTGTAGTATCACTATGTTTGAAGACACCCATAATCTCTGCCCTGTTTAATTATGGAAGGCAATAAATATCTTCTTTTGTGAGCTATAGTTCTACAATATATATCAAAATATCCCTAGATGATAAAGTATTTAATACCTAGAAGTTTAATATTTCAAATAACAGATCTTAAAATGTAATACTGGTTAAGATGTGGTAAAGGATTACCATATTCCAGGCCAGGAATAAAGCATAACTATTTATTGGACAGCAAAAATGTTATTTAAAAGATGACTTAGATGACTGAGATCGCTCAGTAGTTTAAGTGCCTGTCTGGCAAGCACAAGGTCCTGAGTTTGGTCCCTAGTACTGCTTGCTGTGTTGGCCCCAGAACCCAGAGGTGAACCCTTCTGACTCTGGTGTTGTGGTACACACCTATAATCCTAGCACTGGGGCGGTTGAGACAGGAAGAGCACTATGTGTCTGAACCAAATAGTGAGATCCTGTATCCAATAATTTTCTTTTTTTAAAGATGCTTGATTTTAGAAAGTTCAAATCATAAACATGTCAAAGATAGAATTTTAGGGAATCAGAAAAAAGGTGGCAGAATATTTTTGAATATTGAAATAAATGCCAGTGGCAGAGCTAGTCACTTTCAGTGTTCCATAATGTCACACACACACACACACACACACACACACACACACACACACACACTTCAAGCAAATCTGGCAGTTCTGAAAGCACAAGAAAAGAATAGGAGTCCATCTTCAGTAAAGTTATCATTTCGGCCTGCAACCAGCACCCCAAGATGATGAGCCGCAGATATCCACATGCCTTTGCCACTGCAGCTGTGTAAATCTCTATCTTCTGCTAAAATTAAGGCAAGGAGAAGTATAAAGAGGAAGATTGGGATTCCGGTCAACTTGGGAACTGGGGGACTATTGGCAGCCACTTGTTGCTGCTTGTACATTGCTTGGCTTGCAAATATCATGTTAGAAGTCTTCTAGAAAACCTATATCCAGGAATTCCACCATGGAGGGGCTAAGATCTGCATAAGTACAGCCCATTTTTTCTCAGTGCCAAGACCAGAAGGCCAGAGGAATGGCAGAGTGTAAGGCTGATTTCCTAAGAGGCAGAATCAGTGAGGGCTAGAAGCAGACTAATGGGCAGTGACTCTAGAAGAACTCTAGCTACCATTTCAGGAATTTGCTAAGAACTCAACAGACTAACCAGCAGCTAACAGGTCCACCAGGAAAAGCAGTGGCATTGGTTATGCCAAGACTCACCAAGCACATCTGACAATCTCCGAATCATAAGACAAATTCCGACTCTTTCATCCACACCTACAGGAAAGAGGAACTGAAATGTTAGTGTTGTTTGAATGAAAACCTCCCTAGGGTCCCTCTGTCTTTCACAGAGTTATGCACTATAATGGAAAAGGGACTTCCTCCCAAGAAGCAGTGAGGGACTAGCAAGACACTTGAACAACCAGCCAGGTCAGAGAATCCTTGTTCTCTCTGCCCAGCAGCATGATACAGTTGTTATAAACTAGAGTTCACTACTAGTGGTTGTCTTCCTCTGCTTTTCCAACTATGTTTTATTACAGAAATTGTGTTTTGTTTTTACCACTGCAAACTGGCAGTGTTAAATGTATGCTTTAGCCAAGCCATGAGGATCTACACTTAATCTACCTGAGAAAAATGGCCTTAGTAATTCTGAAATTAAAGTAGAAAGCAGTTAATGGATAAGCCTAAGTGTAGTCAGCCTTTAGAAAGAGAGATAGGGCAGACTGCCCTATAGAGGTATATTTGAATTTTTTAACAAGGGTTGCTTTAGAAATTTTTATAAATGAGTAAGATGTATGTAGATGCTGGTAGCTAAGAGGCTGGAAACATACTGGAAGATGTAGTTAACCTATGTTGTTTTCAGCCTAAAATCTCTCTATTCCTCATTCTAAGTAGGGTGTGTACAGTGTTGATCCCATCTCCTGGGTCTTGGGAAGCTGGCCAAATAAGCACTGCATTTCTTCAGTTCTACCAATTAAGTGGAAGGAAGGTCACATAACCAAAATTAGGTCAATAAGATCTCTCCCGAGAGCTTTTGTTGGAGTTATTGAAAAACAGACTTTGTGATTTTGATTTTTCCCAAGAATGCCAGCTATCAGTATACTGTAAACGAAGAACTGCTGCTGTCTCTTTTACCAAGCTGAGGGGGCAGCTTGACCCAGAATGGAGCCAGCATCTATTTCAGTAAAGCAAAGAGATGAATAAAAGGATATTATTTTAAGATCCTGGATATTGTCATAACTAAAATAAGACAGATAGGTTTCTCAAAATATTTGTGTCAATACATAGTTTTTTCCTGTTTAAATGTGACCAAGTTGAACTTCTGGCACTTTGAGACAAAAGAATCCTCAGAACACAAGTAAAATGAATTTTATTTAATTTTAGTTCTGTCAAAGAGAAATAAACTGTCACC
>NW_004524614.1:11652115-11669271 GCF_000260255.1 Octodon degus
TTTATTTATTTATTTATTTATTTTGTGTGTGTGTGTGTGTGTGTGTGTGTGGCCAGCTCAGCCCACCAGGGGGCAGACTGGCTGGCATGTGGTGCTGGGGGATTGAACCGTGGTCCCTGTTCCCTGCTTAAGCTTAGCTTGTTCTAAGTAGGCGCTTTAGACCACTGAGCCATCTCACCAGCCCCAAAACTGATGTATTTCTGAAGTGTAATTTTTTTTTAACAAATGTAGAAATTCAGAACAGGAGTCATTGATTAAAGAATCTTCTGGGGATTAATCACAGTAATCTAAGATAGCATTAATAGATAACAAAGTTCACAAAATTGTATATTAGAGAATTAGAAGATCATCAACCTAGATAAAGTGAAGAGAGCCATTTATAAATGAATACATAGGCCGGGGAGATGGCTTAGTAGAATAAGTGCTTGCCTGGCAAGCACAAGGGCCTGAGTTCAATCCCCGGTTACACACACACACACACACACACACACACACAAAAGAGTATATATAGTGGTACTGGGGATTGATTCTAGGGGCTTTGCATTTAGCTATATCTCCAGATCTTTTTATTTTTTATTTTGAGAACGAGGTCTCGCTAAATTGCCCAGGATGGCCTCTAGCTTGCAAGCCTCCCACCTAGATATCTCAGTGCTGAGGGTATAGGAATGTTCTGCCATGCATGAATTGTTTATTTATATTCTATTATGTTCAAAAAAGTTCTGTCCCTTTGCAAGAAAGCATTATACTATGTAATGAAACTACTAAAACAAGTTACACACAAAAAATCCAAATAATAAATGAGATAGGAGAAAACTGAACCAAAAATCTTCCATTAAGTCTCTGTACTAAAATTAAGTCCAATATTGGTTTCTAAAATGGCAAAGCAAGAGAAACATTGAGATCTGTAATATGGATTTCACAAGGAAATACTTCATAAGAAAAGATGATGTTGTTTCTAGCACTGAGTCTGACAGTAACTTATTACCTACCTGTTTATTAGTAAAAAATGATAATGTCAAGATTCTTTAGAAGGTTTCACAAAATGTGCAGGAATGTTTTCTTGTTGACTCTTACAAACACACACACACACACACACACACACACACACACACACACTTGATCCTTGATTAAATCTCAAATACCTGTGTAAACTATAAATCTATCAAGGCAATTCAGATGGGAGGTTTGAAATGATGATGGATGCACAGAGTGTAGTATGCACAAGAGATAGTAAGGGTGTCATGTCTGTTCAGACCCCTTACATAATCATTTGACCTATAAAATCTTGTAGTAAAGTTTATAAACCAATCATGGAAATGAAAGACTAAGAGCAAGATTAGGGAAGGGAAGTAAAAGCTTAAGTAGGATGCTCACTAAAACCCTATAAATTGAGAAAGATGTGGTATTTTTACACAATGGAGTATTATTCAGCTATTAAGAATGATAAACTGCAAGCCTTTATATTGAAGTGGATGCCACTTGAACATATACTCATAAGTGAAATAAACCAGACACACATGTGTAAATATCGTATAGTCTCCCTAGTATAAGAACTCCAAAGAAGAAATACAAATAGAAAGATATAATACAAGGAAAGGGAAAGCAGGATCTCAAGGACTAACTAATCAAGAGAGGGAAATGGGATGAGCTAGGAAACATGACAATGTTAAGCCATGCAGTTATATGTAAAAGTTGAGCAAGGCAATGATCTGGAGAATATTCAGAAGATTCTTTAATCTAGGAGTTAATTGGAATGATTCTCACCCTGACTAACTATATATACTGATATCTGTGAACTAAGCTACTGCACTGCAGATGGTAATTTGTAATAGTGGTTTCATATTGGGAGTGCCTGTCATTGTGGTATTCTGAACACGGGCTGCTTGTCATGACATGCCAGTTACTGCTAAGATGTCTCTCGGGTAGGTGGATGTTCAAGAAGAAGGGGGTGGTGAATGAAAGCAAGAGACAGGAAAAGGAATACTGTGGGACAGTCCTGCTTCAAGGTTGTATATGGTGAGATTTTTGGACTTATGTGCAAACATCAGAAGCATAGAATTCTTTATCCTATTGTTAAAATATAATCTAATTTTTAAATGTTCTTTATCATATTATGTAGGGACTTAAGGTTCAACATATCAATACTTGATGAAAAATACCTGTTCCTTATTATGCCTAAGATGTTTGAAATGTAGTGAAATAGTGAGGTTAAGCTTGATAACGTAAATCGTTTGATAATAACAATAAGCTTGTCTTCTGGATGGTTAACAACCTAAGTTTGCAGACCAAAATTAGAGAAAAAGGGCTACAAGGAAAGCCAATATTTTGGCTCTACCCTTCTAAGGTCAATTAAGACTCAGGACATATGAGAACTTGTACTGTAACGTCATGTACCTCGGTAGTGTCCCAGATTTTCTGATCAAGAAGGTTATGGGGCCAAAGAGGAAATTGATCGATGACGTGGAGTGTGCCTAAGGAGAGTCACATGAGGAGAAGACACTCTCTCAGGCTTTCACAGAGAGCACATTGGCCAAGCAATGGCCATGACTCATCCACATGGCTGCACTGACAAAGGTTCTACAATCTGAGGTACAGGATCTCAGGATAAATCCTGAGGGCATTTCACTGACCTTCTCACACCAAAAAGCTACAACTCTTGTTGCATAGGTTCTGCTTTACCTTGGTCTTAACCATCCAGTAGAAAAGTATGAAGATGAAATATAGGAAATAAAGTCATGCTGTTATGTTGAGCTGTGGGGGACTCAGGTCAATAATTTCTGACATTGCCAATTAAACAGAAGACCCAATGCTATTATGGGCTTCTGTACTCTTTTAGAATATTTTGCTGAGTTTACACACCTATAATATTCAACAACGGAACTTAAAAAACAATTGGGGTATAACTATGAATGTCCATTTTGTATCTGTGTATTCAAAGTGGTTGGGATAGATATATAGTTGCATTCTCTTAATGAATAGAATGATTTTTTCTAATGGTGTTTGTAAGTAGGATCACAAGTCTGCATCTTGTACAGCAATTAACCACTAAGAAGAATATATGCAGTGTATTATTTGTTGAAAAAAAATAAATAAAAAATAAAAAATAAAAAAAATAAAAAAAATAAAACCCTATAAAAATATATGAAAATCAAAATCTTAATTATATTTATAATGAAATGGAAACTATGTATTGCAAACATTCATGAGAGTTTTAAAGAATAAGACATAAAACTTAGAGTCCTTAGAGCAATATATATATATATATATATATATATATATATTTAATACATTTTTTACTCTTCATAGCTTTAGTCCAGGTTCTTGTTACAAAAGCCTGGATGTTTTGCATTTCTCACTGCTCCAAGTTTCCTATTTGTGGCTTTATTGCCATTCTTCCTCTTCCTGAATTTCTTTGACCATGTAGATTAATTCCTTCTAGGGTATACTGTGGTCTGTATATTAATTTTCTTTTCTCTTCCCAAGCTTTCTCATTTATCTCTTTGATATTGCTCTTCTTAGCCCACTGTCTTCCATAGAGAACCATCTCAGAGGGAAGTCCTGGCAGATGCCTTCTATTCTGCCTGAAATACAGTTTTCCTTCTGGCTGAAGAAGCTCCTTTGGGAGGACATTATTTATATTGTACTTTTCCGCTTTTATTTACTCTTTCAGGCTCTTACACTAGCAAGACAATACAATGTTTGCACATGTGAGTCTGATTTATTTCATTTAAGGGTATGGTCTTTAGTTGCATCCATGTTATGATAAAAGCCTCAAATTTATCTTTTTTATACCTGAATAATACTTCTTTGTATAAAAGCACTACATCTTCTTTATTCATTCAGTTGATGGGCATTTAGGTTGCTTCCAAGATTTAGCTATGACAAATATGTTTTTTAAATTTTATTTATTTATTTATGTGTGTGTGTGTGGCCAGCTCAGCCCACCAGGGGGCGGAGCTGGCTGGCATGTGGTGCTCGGGGATTGAACTGTGGGCCCTGTGCTTTGCTAAGCTTGTTCTAAGTAGGTGCTTTAGACCACTGAGCCATCTCACCAGCCCAGCTATGACAAATCGTTATCCCACTCCTTCTATTCCTACTCCTGCTTGGTCTCCTAGAGGGAGGAGAACTAGGGAAGTAGTTTTGGTTCCGTCTCCCCTTCCTTACACAATTCTTCCTCTGGAAGAAGAGCAACTTAACTCAGAATTTGGCAACCTCCAGTCAGGGCCTATTTTTATATGCCTCTATACATTTACATGTTTGAAATGGTTGGAGAAAAATGAACTATAGGAAATGCCACCTTTCATGTTCATATAGAAAGGATTTTTGAAGACAGAAATTATGGTTGAATTGTGCCTCCCCACAACTTATATATTGAAATCCTCACCTCCAGTACTTTAAAATGTGATCTAAATCTGCAAAAAGATCATTAAAGATATAATTGGTTGTACTGGTTATAGTGGAGTAGGGTGGGTCTTTAATAGAATATGATTGGTGTTTTTTAAAAAAGATACTGGACAGAAAGAGATGCACACCTAAGGAGAAAACTATGTGAAGAAAGAAGCAGAGATCTTAGTGAGCTTCTGCAAGCCAAGGAATGCCAACGATTTCCAGCAAAACACTGGAAGTTAGGAGAGAAGCCTGGACGAGATTCTCCCTCACAGTCTTCAGAAGGAACAAACTCTAACATATTTTGATCTCAGACCTCCATCATCAGAACTATAACATGATAAATTTCTACCATGGAAGCCACCCACTCTGCAGTATATTGTCAAGGCATCCCTAGCAAAAATAATAGGAGTGCAATAGAATGCTCATTTATTTACATGCTGTCTACAGCTGCTCTCAAGCAACCATCTCAGAGTTGAGTAGTTGGAATAAGAACCACCTGGCCTCAAGGCCTAAAATATTTACTATCTGGCTCTGTATGTAAAGTTTGTTGATTCTTGACTTATCTGATTGCTAAGATCAAGAAAGAGATCACAAGGCATATTAGCTACACTTTTTATATATTTCTTCTCTGAAAATTGGGTAGTGTTCCTTCCCCATTCTTTCCCTTTTCCACAGAAGCCTAAACATGCCCAGTTGTGCAGCCAGGACCAGAAAGCTCTATTCAGGATAGAAGTAGGGAAAATTTAAGAAGGCAATTTTGCACCAAGGCATGGTCTCCAATTTAGTTTTATCAGCCATAAAGTATTTATTTGATTTCCTTCCAATACTTGTATCTATCTCTCAATGGTTTCAAAGCTGAAGGAGAAAGGTTGTGATTCCCTGGCTTCCACAAATCTCAGCTGCTTCCTCCTTATGGCAAAAGACTGAGCAAATCCCATTTCCTTCTTGACATCACTCCAAAGAGGAAGTGAGTGCCGATTTCTTTTTTAATGTGGCCATATCCTTTCTGAAGATACAATTCTCATAACTCATTCCTAAAGTCTATAACATATAAAATGATTTGTACTAATAGAATTTGTTCAAATTTAGATACTTCTTCATGTTAAATTATATTTATGAGTACATGTTAAGCTACTGTAGCCTTCCTTACGTTATGATCTTCTGAATATATTTTTGTTGCACTCAAGGCTTAGTCTGTTCAATAACCAGCAGAACCATGCTTCTTAATGTGCTTCCCTCACTGATAACAAAAGCACTACTAATCTACTGTCAACAACTGTAGTCATGTTAATTTAATTTTATCAAGAAGAGAATCTTGGGGTTGGTGAGATAGCTCCGTTGAATAAGTGCTTGCCTGGCAAGCACAAGGACCTGAGTTCAATCCCCGGTTCTGGAAGAGAGAGAGAGAGAGAGAGAGAGAGAGAGAGAGAGAGAGAGAGAGAGAAGAAAATCTTGATAAAAAGATGGAAATGACACATAAAATATAAGAGTTTGGAACTTGAGAAAATATTTTAATCACTAATAAAAATATATAGAAGTTATACCTTAAAAAGTTTTCCATCTATACCAGCAGTAGTGAAGCTTTTAGAGTTTTCAAGGACAGCAAACATCAGGATGTGACATGCATGCCAGAGGTTCATCACCACTGATCTATATATACTTTGTCAGTCACTGATCTATATGCTCATTGATTTATATGGAATAGTCATTTCACATACATTTCCTCTGTCAGAGGAAAGAGTATAAAAGAAAAGGAAATTAAATCAAGTAGGAAAGGACTTTGACATTGAGACAAAAATATCTGGCTTTTATTCAGTTATGTTCACAAAGGGGAACAGAGGAAATAGAATCAGTGTATAGGGTGGGTTGGCCATCTTGGCTCGATCATCAAACCACAGACATGTCTGGGTGGGAGGATGTACAGGGTGGGCCCAGCAGAGTCAGTTGGCTGGAAGGATCTGAGGAGATTCAGAGAAATAACTCTTTCAAGGAAAGTTAGCTGTGTCACTGACAAAAAATGCAGTAACTGGGGGAAATGGTGTGAGACTTGTTACTTGACTTCTCTGGCTCAGTCTCTGTGGAGTCTTCAATGAGAGGAGGTTACAATAAAGTGTAGTGAAAGTGAAAAGAACAGTTTCATTAAAGATTCCTTTGTGGCCAGTATTTAACAACCTCAGAACAACAGAAGCTAGAGTGTAGGTGTGGGACAATGCGTACTTTCCCTACTCAGTGGTCACCTTTGTAGTTAAGAGTCTGTGCTATGTGTTGGAGCAGGCTGGTGTTAGACCAGACAAATTAGAGAGCATAATCCTAGGCAACCTTAGTATTTTTCAAGGGTTTCAACTACTTATGTTATGGGCAGTGTTAGATATACAACAGATTCCCATCTGGGTCATTAAAACAGTTTTCAAAAAATTAAACCAAACCAAACATAAACCAATAAACAAACAAACGGTTACATTTATTGGCCACATGCAACCAACAAATCCAAGTTCCAACCTATGAGAACTCTTCCTTCCCACACAACACTGCAACCAAGATTCTTAGGGAACAAAGATTCTGAGACTTCTAGAACAAGTGGAAGAAACTGGAAAGATGAAGAAATAAGAAATATGAGCAGAGTCAAAGAGAGAACTTATGCTTCCAGTTGTTGCTTCCAATTTCATAGTCTGAAAAACACTACTTACAAAGAAGACATGGAAGAGGAGATTATATGGTACAGTAGAAAGGGAATATTTCAAGTTGGTTGGGTTAAGTGTCTACTATTTGCTATTGGTTATTTCATTCAAATATTCTACCTTCAGTTCCTGCATCAACAAAATAGATTCTTTCAAATATTCTACCAAGGTTGTATTGAAGTTGCAATAGGATACTCAAACAAATGGTGAGAAAAAATCCTCTCCTTTACTAAAGTGTTAAACTGTACACTTCTGTAAAGAACTGCAGAATAGGATCTTTGTTACAAGGTCCTGAGTCCACTGATTTATAGGACATGCTGTCAAATAATTCATTTACCTCCTGGTGAAAAAATGTTTTTGTGTCTTCACAACTCATTTCCCAAGAAAGCAATTTTTCCCACATAAATAATGGTGTCCAGAAAACTTACTGCTGCTTGACATGACTGTTTTTAGGAGCATCTATTAACAACTGCATATTCTAGGGGGACACAGGTGGGATGGTACAGCAAAAACTGGCATAAAAATTATTAAGGGTAGAAAAGTCTTTGGAGTAATAGAATGTGGTGAATCATGAAAATCTTGGCCTAATTGCAACATTTTTCAGAATAGAGTGTATGATCTCTTTGTTACTGACAATGATAGTAATGGTTCTACTGGGAAGTTTTAATTTAAATTAACTGCCAATATCTATTTGTGTTTCTAAGAAGAGTCATTTATCAGTTTTGTGAAGTCACTGAAAGCCCACATTGAGGGGTGGAAAAACTCATTATTGAGTATCACTTGCCTTCACACTAACTCTGTAATGAAGGCTCTAATAAAATGAGCAAAACTGTTTTGATGAAACAAATGTCCAATTGTTCTTGACAGAAAGACAATCCCTTCTCCCCTTCATTCATTCAATGTTGCCCACCAAAAGGAAAATTTGGAAACTTAATACTTCTGTGATGATGGATTTTCCATGAAGCAGTTCTTTCTTTTGTCAATAATTGCAACTCATGATGTTTTGAGTTTTATAGTTACCAAAGCAATATATATATATAGTAAATTACATGTAGTAGTATGTCATATATATATATATATATATATATATATATATATATATATATACTTTACTGGAAAAGGTGAATCATGGAGCTTGCTGAGACCCACATAAGTAATTATGCATATTAGGTCTGGAGTCTGCTTCATCATTTAGATTTGTACACCCATGGGCTTGGCTTTTTTTAAAGGGCCTTCTTTATTTTATTTTTTTAATGAGCAGAATATATTTATTGAGAGAAAGAAAGCTCCTGTCCAAGAGAGGGACCGGAGGGGGGCCTGAGCGGGTAGTTCCTCGGGAAGCTGCCTCTTACTTTTATAGTGTAAAACCATGTGAGGCTAAGGAAAAGAGAATGGGAACTCACTTAGGAGGGCAGGAGGCGGGACAAAACTGTGGTCAACCAATAAGATTACATATGGGACACTTCTTTATTTTTTTCTCCATAATTTTATTGAGAAACAAATAGCAATGAGACAGTTTCAAACCAAATTGGTTGGACAGTTTCAATAATTAACACATTGCATACATTCTTCCTATTGGTTAATTGCTGTAGAAGACGAGGACATGATATCCTATTTACAAACACTATTAGAATAAATCCCTCTACTCATTAAGAGAATGTAACTATATATCTATCCTAACTGCTTTGAATACACAGATACAAAATGGACATTCATCTGTATCTCCTTTTTTTTTTTGTTAAGTTCCGGTATTTGAATATTATAGGTGTGTAAACTCAGCAAAATTCTCTATTTAATTTTATTTATTTATTTATTTATTTATTTATTTATTTATTTATTTATTTTGTGGAACTGGGGATTGAACTCAGGCACTTGCGCTTGCCAGGGAAGTGCTTATTCTGCTGAGCCATCTTCCTGGCCCCTTCAGCAAAATATTCTAAAAGAGTTCCGTAGCCCATGATAGTATTGGGTCTTCCGCTTGACTGGCAATGTCAGAAATTGTTGACCTGAGTCCCCTACAGCTTAACATAACAGCATGGCTTTACTTCTTATACTTAGTTTTTATACTTTTCTGCTGGATGGTTAAGACCAAGGTAAAGCAGGACCTATGCAACAAGAGTTGTAGTTTTGGGTCTGATAAGGTCAGTGAAATCCCCTCAGGATTTATCTAAACAGCCTTATTCTTTAGACATCACCTTTACTTCTGTCCTGTTCTGAGGGCAGAGCTGCTTTTCTGACTTACCTTAAGAAAACCAAGTTCATCTCTGAAAAAATTCCAAGTTTATCCTTTAATTAAAATTGATCCCTTACATCCACCTGAATCTCACTCAGTAAATTTTGCCTTATTCATGTCAATCCTCTTTGGCCAGTCTATTTCTGTTGAATCACTATACAAGGTTAGCTAATTTTCTGAATTATCTCTCAATATTTTGTAATGCTCTCTATAAAATTTTATTTATTAAGAATACAGAAATGTGTTTGCTCATCATAAAATCCTCTGCCCTGGGTCCTCTCCTAGAGTTGCTTGTCTACCAGGCACATGTACCTACTAAACACTTGAATGTGGCTATTCCAAATCCAGATATATTATATGTATAAAACATATGCTTAATTTTTGAGATTTATAACTTAGAGGAAAATATTTCACTGATAATTTTATATTATCAATTCATGTTGTTTATATATGCTAATTTCAGGAAAATATTATTAACTAACTTCACCTGTTCTTTTTACTGTTTCAAGTGGCTACTAGAAAAGTACAAAATTACATACATGGCTCACATTTGTATCCTACTTCTAAATGAAACCTACATTTCCTAGAACATTTTTTTTTCCAGAAAGCATTAACATTACCACTGAACGAGCTAAAAACCAATTCCTTGTGGTAACCTGTACCATAGCCAAGAACAGTTTCTCAGCTCAAATAAATAATTTAGGCCATTTTTTAAGAAGAAGGTTTGTCCTGAAGTTATTTCAATAGAAATTTAAAAATTCTTCACCTGTACCAGATGTAGTGCCTGCAGATTTAAAGTAGGCAGAATGTTCACAGACATTCCCACTTGTCTAGAAAGGCACTGTTGACTTCTAGGATACTCATATCCAGCAAGACAGTTCTGCATGGAGTGATATAAATTCAGCCCTGATATGCAAGCATGTCCATAAAGGTTCCTCTGAGAATGTACAGTTAATAAAAATGTGGTAAAATCAGTTGTGCTTTTCTTAAAGGAAGTTCACAAGCAGATTCAATTTATCCCAAGGGAGTAATGGGGCTGGCTACTTCCCAAGTGCTTGACATTGACAGCTAAACTTATTCTCTCAACTGTGATTTGCCATTATTTTTAAACTTGTGATATTTTTATAGAGAAATCTATTCACACACAGATACATTTAGGACAAACCATCATCTATTCCTGATGTATGCAAACCTGACTCAAGGACCAGATTGCCCAGAATACAGAGTGGTGGTCTTGCTTCTGTGCTTCCTACCTGCTGCTCCTCCCTGCCAGGATTTTTTTTTATCTTTCTATTGTGCTTCCTAAATCTATCATCTTAACACAAAAGCAAGGAAGGAAGGGAGGATGGGGGAAGGAAGGAAGGAAGGAAGGAAGGAAGGAAGGAAGGAAGGAAGGAAGAAAGAAAGGAAGGGAGGGAGGGAAGGAGGGAGGGAGGGAGGCAGGGAAAGAAGGGAAAGGAAGGGAAGGTAGAAGAAAAGAAAAAGACTTGTAGCTTCAAGGAACTGATAAATTAGAAGTAGGAGCATGAGAAGACTGAGAAAGCAGCAGAAAGCTGGCAGGAGCACAGATGTGGAGACAGAGCTGAATCTACCTACAGTTTTACCCCTGGCTCTGAAACTGTTGCTGGGGCACTGTCTGCTTTGTTTGTATTTCACCCAAACTCACTGCCAGGATTATCCTTCACCACAGATATATTTGGACAGAGAAAATCTTCTAAAGATATAAATGTTTGCAAGAGTGTTAAATGGCTTCTAGTACTTTAGAATAGTGTGAATTTATTGAATCAAAATGCCTTTCTACTTTGCTTGACTCCAGCAATGTAATTAAAAAATTAAAGATTAGAGCTGGGCATAGTGGCTCCTGCCTGTCATCCTACCACTCAGGAGGCTGTCGGGAGGATTGCAAAGTTTGAGGCTGCTGTTTGTGGAACTCCTTAAATCCACCAAGACAATGTCTCTGTGGCAAGGAAAAAAAATCTATGTCGACACTTTCAAGTCACAGCTTTCTCTCTTGTAGTGAGAGGCCATTTCTCAATATTCTTCTAGTAAAAAACCTCAGAGACCTCTGATTTTGGCATTCAGAGGTGAAATACCCATTTATGGTCCTAAGGAGAGGAAGAAAATGTCATCTTCCAGTACAGAGGTTTGAGAGTGTGGTGAAGAAGACATAGCGCAGAAGGGAGTGGCGTACTGATGGTCACTAACTCATCTGTCCCACCTCTTTCCAGGAATAACTATGTATTACTAAGGAAACTAGATGTCAGGCCACTGAAATTTAAAATCAGAATCCACAGTAACTTTTGCACTTTGTATATTGTGACAGGAACTTTCCTGGAGGTTTACTGTCTCTAAGGTCTCCTATGTTGTCAGAGACCAAATCTATTTCTATCATTCACTCAGTTCGTGCCCACAAACTGGACAATCACAGTGGATGGATCCTCTCTCCCAGAGGTCACTTAAGGTCATGACACATGCTGGCAAAGATTCTCTTTTTGATTGAACTTTAGTCGGGGTCCTAAATCTTATTACAAAGTCATCTGCTCACTTATTTAGCAAGAAGTTTTCTTCCTCTTATCAGTGCTATCCCATCACCTTCCAAATCTGATTGGGGGTCCTCACTCTCCACCACCTGCCAAGCGATGTCTGACCAATCTGGCCTACCCTTAGCAGGAATTTTATTGGACTGACTTAGAAGAAGAAATCTCTCTTATCCTTTTTTAAAATGTATTTAGTACAGGGTCTACAGGATCTCACTACATAGATCGGACTCGTGATTTACTTGTTTTGAGCCTCTCAAGAGCTGGGATTACAGACATGTGCCACTATGCCCAGTCTCAATCACTGTCTCAGTGTGCCCCGGGTTGGGCCCGGCACTGCACTTGTGCTGCTGTGCTCTGCCTAAGCAGGTGCTTCAGTCAGCTGTGCTATCTGGCCAGCCCATTTCCCTTATTCTTGATATTTTTTCGTAGTAAGTTTCCATCCTCTGGTCACTACCTTCATGTTTAGTGTACAGTCTCCCACATTGTAAAATTCCATTGCTATTGTCCCTTACATCCCTCTTGAAGTGTTTTTAATAAATGTCACTGAAAATGTTTTCTCTAACAATGCCCAACTCAAAAAGCCTCAGAAAAAATTTTCTTTGATGGCTAAAGTCCCAGTTCCATGTTCATGATGCAGGAAATCAACAATAGAGAGACCTTGAAATCTTAAATTTTTATTTCTCCAATCTTTTTTGAGAGGTGACATATTAGAAATATTTCTAAGTTTTATGTCTTCACAACCTAACACAAACAACAATTTTGCAAGGTTTTACACAGAATAGACTCAGTAAATATATACAGATAAACTCATTCAACATTTTTATGTTTTCTGCATTTATTTATTTATTTATTTATTTATTTATTTATTTTTGTCTTTTTGAGACAGGGTTTTGCTATACAGTTCAGGCTGCACTTGGACTCACTTTGCAGCCTAGGCTGGCCTTGAACTTGTAGCAATCCTTTGGCCTCAGCTTCCTGAGTGCTGGCTTATAGGCATGTGCTACCACAGCTGGCTTATCAATATATTTCTTAAAGCACTGAGGATATATATCCTGCTTGACTGGTAATTGTGTATTTTCTCTAAGTATCCTCTTACCATAAATATACAATCATTTTCAGCTGCCTTCTGCATAGCTTTTGGCATAAGCATGTACTGCACACCCCTGTGGAGAGGAGAATTTATTACAATAGTCAATGCTGCTATCCATTTCAAGAGACAGAGGAAACTTGTGTATTCTGTGAGGGCTATAAAACAAACCACAGTGAAAGTTTTGAATTTTTCAGATATGCCATGTTTAAAAATACTTCTTAGTAATTCAGAGGAGAAACATGTTTGCTTGGAAGCTAAGATGATTTCAAGGGTAGTTATATCTAGGGAAGGCTTAAAGAATGCAGTGGTTATATGTGGCTTGCAAGTGCATATTTTCAACCACACAAATGGGCTGTGTCCCTGAGACAGATGTTGTTTTATACAGTCATGGCTCAGTGTGTATTAACTTTGGCAAATATTCTCAAAATCTGTGAAGGACAAATGGAAGAACTTAAATATTCTGGAATAGTTAATCACTGATTTAATCATAGTACATAAACTATTGCTTAAGACATTACTTGGGAAAAGAAAAACAGTAGTTATCCCTTGGCTTACATCTCCTGAGCCACTGTATATGTATAGACAGCCCATAGGGAACTGCTGCCTTGGCTGGGTAGCTAAAGTAAATCTGTTTCCCCTACCACTGCTTGTGGGAGGATATTTTTCACATACATTCCTAATTCCTTTGACCATGCAAAACTACTTTGAACTTCTCCCACTGTGGCTCCCGGACAGGGATCCATATGGTAGTCATGCTGGAAATAAAAGCAAAGAAGTTATAAGAGGCAGGATATCCTCCCCCAGCACCACCATCTGAGGCTTTTCCTCTTTCCCATTTTGATAGCTACTTCATCTAGCTAAGGCACCAGCTCATTTGCCAGATCCACACTTGTTTTATCCTAACTCTTGCAAAGCCTACAGACAGCCCTTAATTCTAATCTTATCTAATTAGATTTGAGGAAATTCACTGAACATCGGTTGCCTCCACAGTATAGAGAAACATTACCTAAGGCCTATTGTTATGGCTGTTATCTAGATTCTGCCCCCTGTGTTTGTGTTTTTGGAAGGTGACTGGACAGCAGGAGACTATACTCATTAGTGGTTTCATCTATTGATGAGTTCTGTGTTGTTAGGAGGTAGGGTCGAATCAAAAAGGAAGAGGCATGACCTGGAGGGGCATACCACTCCCCAGATCCTCCCTTCACCCTCTGCTTTCTGTCTGCCATGGGTTGGGCACCTTTTTTTCTACCATGTCTTTCTGCCATACCACTTCTGCCTTGGAGTCAGTCAACCAAGGACTGAACCCACACAATAAAATAAACTTCTCCTGTAAGTTGTTAGCATCAGGTAATTTGTCCAACTGACAAAGATGTGGCTAAGACCCCATTATCTATCTGTGTTATCTCTCTCCAACACTATGTTGGAAAAAAGTAATGTATGGGTAGGAAGATAGTATGTAAGGAACGTTTGGTTTTCTCATCTTTTCTTATAATTTCTAGCAAAAAAATCTTAAAAATTTTGCAGAAGGAAGAGATGTTTTTGTTGGGATTGGGTTTCTCATATCAAGGAATCAAGATATAAAAAAATTAAATAAAAAATAGTAATAGTTGAGAGTAAAGAAAGTGGTAGTGCAAAGGACATTATGTTGTCCAAAGTCTGATACTCTCAGGCTAAAACTAAAACTAACATGACTAGGTTTATGGTTCGAATGATGAGTTAAATGTCATTCACTTAGAAGATATAAAGTTCAAGACTTGACATACTGAGTTTGAAGTACAAAGGACAATTTGTTTAGGGAAGTCAAGGGCAGTTAGATAGAAAGTTTGAGTACACAAATATGAGGATGATACAAATATAGATTCTGGATTTCAGGTTATGCACAGTTGAGCAGTTCATAACTCAATCTTTTCTGTCCTAGATGCAAATCCCTTCATCAACAGATCCTGATCTCTCTACACTTGCAGGTCAGTGAATTATACATAAATCACAATCTCATGAGTCATTGGCTTCAGAAATGTGCCCAGCCTTATCTTTCAAATCAAGAACAGAGAACCGGAGTACAGAAACTGTCAGATTTTCACCTAGTACCCATGTGGTGCCAGTTTACTTTTGAATATCATTCTTAACTTTAGCAACATGGCCCCAATTTCCACTCCTGTCCTGAACAATTTCATAATCTATGATAGCCCATGAGGTATTGTAATGGCTGACTGACCATGTTGACTTGAGTAAGAAAAGCTAAACCTAAACCCAGTTTTATCTTTGTAATCTGCTTGTGTTTTATTTATACTAGTAGTTAGTTCAAAAGCTTTGTCCCTAGAGAAGTGCTATCTAAAAGGAATGGACATGAATAGTTCAATCAAGCAATTCCACACCCTAGAGTGTGAAAGACCAATTCTGGGGTAGCTTGCCACCTGGATGGTATAAACGAGAAATGAAGAAGGATGAATCTGTTTTTCTTTCTTTGGAGGAGCTCTACTCCTCACCTCCAACTTTTTATAATTTATTATATACTTGTACATCTTGTGTTAAATCTGTTTTCTAGTAAACACTAATATAGATATTTTTCATAAAGACTTTGAAAAACATCTAGTATTCACTATTTTAAAGACTTTATTTGGTCAGCAAAAGCTAACTGCAAATTCAAAATGTTGGTCCTTGTATAAGAATATCATTCATACACAGCAGCTCTACCTGACACTGGGACTTAGCCATTTGGCTTTGGTGTTTAATGGGAGTATTTAAACCTAGTTTTATCCCTGGAATCTTTTTGTATCTTAAGTATACTAATAGTTATTTCAAAAGCTTTGTTCCTAGAGAAGTGCTATCAAAAAGGAATGGACATGAGCAGTTCAATTAAAGTTGAAGCCCACATTCCAAACTTTGGAAGTTTCCTACTGCAAATACATTTAAGTCTTGATAACTAGTGCTATAGCTTGGGTAAGTGTATCTGCTATGTGTTGAAAGACTGATCCTCAGCTTGGTACTACAGTAAAATAGCACTTCCTTTAGTAAATAATCTTGTGGTCACTGGTGATGTGCCCTTGAAATGAATGGATACTAGGTTATTTTTCTACCCTGTCTCTTCTGGCCATGATGTAAAGGCTGTCTCCATCACTTCCACCATGATGTAACACCTAGCTGCATGCTCATGGGCAACAGGCCAACTAATCATGGACAGAGACGTCCAAAACCTCTCTTCTTTTTAAGTAGATTGTACTAGGGATCTTATTATAGTAAGGAACACTGGCTGACACAAACAATAAGACTTAAACTCCTTTATCCTCTGTCCTCTTCACAGTGCTCAACCCCAAATGGTCTTTTCTTTGGTATCAGACAGACATAGAGTCATCTGTCTAGCAGTCAGGGCAACATTCAGAAATGAACACATATTCCTCTAAATGTGTTATTCAGAGCAATAAATACTATATATCAGGTATATTATGATGAACTGGGTTTGGTCAGTTAGCATTAGAATATATAAAAATGGTAATAAGTCATAATGAATGGACTCACATTAGGCTGACATAAATCTGTGAGGAAAATTTTTTTTTAATCTTGGAAGAATTTTAGTCAATGGCAATCTTTCTATTTTGAAAGCTTTGCTTTTATGATTATGGAACGAGAAGTGATATGACTCTTTAGAAATTATTTGCTAGAATAGGAAAAGAACAAGGAAAACTTCAGAATCCATTTTTTTTTCAGAATCCATTATTCATCCACCTAAAGATTCATAGGTAGAACTTCAATGAAATTGTTCTCCCAGGAGGACCCCTGCATGTATACTGTTTAAACGTAAATATTTGGGAAAATGCCTGTGATGCGTATTCACAGTGAAACAACAAAAAAATTTACAAAGGCTACAAAGAATCCAAAATAAACAAAAATATTAATGAGTACTAGCATTTCTCTTTTACATTCCTATTGTCACTAAAAACTGAGAGGTATCATTACATGATTTTTTGAATGGGTAAGAAAATTAAATATTCTCTGCTTATTTTTGCCATAATTTTATTGATAAACAAATAACAATGAGACAGTTTCAACTCAAATCGGTAGGACAGTTTCAATAATTAACATACTGCAAATATTCTTCTTAGTGGTTAATTGCTGTACAAGATGCGGACTCGACATCCTATTTACAAACACCATTAGAACAAATCATTCTATTCATTAACAGAATGTAACTATATATCTATCCTAACCACCCTGAATACACAGATACA
>NW_004524614.1:11675082-11680109 GCF_000260255.1 Octodon degus
CACCAGCATCTTCAATATCTAACTCTCTTCACATTCACTTAAATGGTTTTGCAAGCTTGTGATTGAGATTTTAATTTCCTTTATATCTCTTTGACTTTGCTTCATATGACCTATTTCTTTCCTGTATTTCTCATTCAAGGAATCTGTCATTTTTCTAATCTCCTCTATTTTTTTAAATCAATGTCTTCTTTAGAAGCAGTTATAAATTCTTTTACTGCAGTGTTTGTTTTCAGATTGGGTTTCCTGCCTATGTTTCTGTAGTTGCTTCTTTACTTCATTTGCTACGAGTTCTGAGAGTTCTTTTTTTATTTCAGAAAAGAATTGTGCTCTGATTACTTCTATATCTTTCTGCTGTTGCTTATTTAGTAGTGACACTATTAATTCATGCATTTGAACTGAGCTAGTGTCCTCCGCACATTTTCTGGGTGCACACTGGGTTTCCTCCTTATGTTTCTGCTTTTGATTCTTTACTGCAGATGTTATTAATTTAGGGATTTCTTTTTTTTATATCCAATCTGAGTTCCTCTATACCTTTCTGCAGCTGTTTCTTTACTTCAGAAGCCATTGATTCATTGCTTTCAGCTGTGTGATTCCCAATTTGTTCTGTGTTAGTGTCCTCTGCACTTGTTACGGGTGGTCTTGGGTTCTGAGGTTGCATTTTGTTCCTTCTCGTCATTTTGTGTAGCACTGTCTTCTGATCTTTGTTGTAGATCTTCGTTGTAGTTATAACCTTAGCACGTACTGAAGTTCAGTTGCAGATCTACAAAGTTTGGATTTATTCAGCTCTGCGTGGCTTGGGTCGTGCCGCTGCGCTCAGCTCCTTCCTGCTGCTGCCCTTAAGGGTGAACCTGTTGTGCCCCTGTGGCAAGATGTTCTACTCCTGGACTAGCTGGGTTGTTCTATCCTCTACACTCTCTGCAGGGATTGCAGCTGCAGGGTTACACCCCTGAGCTGAGCCTGGAGGGGACAAGGTGGAGTGGGGGCAGAGGCAGCTCTCCCACACACTCACTGGGCCTGGGCTAGGACTGGGTCTGGGGGTTCCTGGAACACGGCAAAAGTTTCTACTTGGTGGCTGTGGTGGGGGAGGTGCTATGGAGTTGTTTGGAGCGTCCCAAGGGGGTGGAAAAGGGTCTCACCCATGCTGTGCCTGGGCTGGGACAAGTAGTTTGTCCTGCCAGCGCAGGGTAGCCGAAAGCTCTTCCACACACTCACCGGACCTGGGCTAGGACTGGGTCTGTGGGTTCCCAGAACGTGGCAGAAATTCCTACTCGGCAGGTGATTCTCTGCTTTTTGTACATAATACTTTATGAAATGATCCTATTCCTATCATGAATGAGCTAATTTGGAAATAAATTATCTTCCAAATGATAATTAAGAGTTTAGTGTAAAAGAAAAAGAATAGAAATAAGAAAAATCTATTAGAAAAGTGGCTAGGAGTGATCTCAAGTGTCTCTTTAATAAATTGGATTCCCTTATGATGCAATAGCTAGTAAATTATAGCATAACACTAAAGGTAATGCTTTCTCCTTTTTAACATGCATTGTTAATCTTAACAAAAAATCAATTGATGTGCAATATGTACCTTCTTCTTAAGGAAGCCATGCTCCAAGAAAGTTGGTTACAAAGTTTGAAGTCATGCACTAGCCATTTTTATCTCTCTGCCTCAAAGAGGTGCATCATGAGGTATATTTTTCTTATTCGCTTTTAATTTAGAAAGATTTCTAAAAATAAATTTTACTTTTTAGAGCTCTTTTAGGGTCACAGCAAAATTCTGAGAAAGGTACAGTGATTTGCCGTATCTCCTTCCCCATCCAATTTCCCCACCAAAGGGGTATATTTGCTACAACTGATAGACCTACTCTCATACAGTACAATTCCTCAAAGTCCATCGTTTGTACTTGATTCATTCTTTTTTTATTAATTTTATTTGAAAAAGTAGCAATGAGAGAATTTCAAAACAGGTCAGTAGGACAGCTATAATAATTAATACATTGCATATTGTTGTCTTTGTAGTGGTTATTCATAGTACAAGATTCAGACATGATATCCTGCCCAAACACTATTAGTACAAATTTTTCTTCTCAAATTAAGAGAAAGTAGCTGTATATCTATCCTATTTTGTATACACAGATACAAAATGGTCCTTCAACTGTATCTCTTTGTTCAATTTTATCAGTGATGGGTATTCCATTGCCATTTAAGTATTGTAGGTGGGGCTTTGGGAGATAGCTCAGTAGAATATGCAGTTCCCTAGCAAGTGCAGGGTCCTGAGTTCAATCCCTGGTACTGTAAAAAAGATTGTAGGTGCATGAATTCAGCAAATAATCCAATATATTCTAGTAGTCCATAATAGTAGTGGGTTATCCATAGGACTGTCAATGTCAGAAGTTGTTGACTTGAGCCTTTTACAGCTCAGCATATTAATATGGCTTTCCTTTTTATACTTTGTTTTTATACTTTTCTGCTGGATGGTTCAGATCAAGATAAAGCAAGACCTATATAACAAGAAATATATATATTTTGCATCTTCCAAGGTCAGTCAAATCCCCTCAGGATTTATCCTGAAACCCTGTAAAGCAGTTTGTAGATCCTTTGTCAGTGTCAGCCATGTGGATTAGTCATGGCCATTGCTTGACCAATTTGCACTCTGGGAAAGCCTGAGAGAATGTTTTCTCTCTAGGTGACTCTCCTTAGGCACATTCTACATCGTCAATCACTTTCCTCTGTGGCCCCATAATCTCCTTGATCAGAAAGTTTGGGACACTACTGAGTTATGGAATGTTACAATACAGGTTCTTGGATTCATTCTTGCTATTGTACATTCTAACGATATGTATAACATGTATCCATCACTGCAGGACCATGTCAAGTATCTTCACTGCCCTAAAAATCCTTTGTGCTCCACCTACTCCTCATTTTCCACCTGACCCTTCAAAACAGTGATGTTTTTGTCACCTAAGCTTTGCCAGAATGTCCAGTAGTTATAATTATACAGTGTGTAACCTTTTCAGAATCACTTTTTTTCACTTAGCAATATGCATAATCTTTTGCAATAAATATCACAAAAGTTCCCCAAAACTTGTATCTTGAGTGCTGTTATAAGAGTGCACATAGACTCAGTCTCAGTGACTGGTTTAAACATGTGGTCAAGTCACTGACTTTTAGTAGGGCTTGATATCCTCATATGTTAACTGAGCATAATATTAATATTGGTTCCACTAACTTTACCACTTTTTGAAGATTAGGTTTTCTTTTTTTCTAGAAAATACTGGTAATAATGCCTTATAGGGCTGCAGAGTTGCTGGCAATGTGTATAAAAGGCTCACCACTGTGCCTGGAACATGTAATAATGGTAGCTAATAATATTATTTTCATTACAGTATGAGCTGAATATTTTCTATTTAAACATCTGAAACTACTCTTTTTCACCCTGCCTGGTTTCTCCAGAAATTCAGATAATTGGAGGTCTCAGAAAATGAGAAGGTGGGAAATACTTTTTACTTTCCTGTTCTCTGTTTTTCCATAGTTTGGCATGGCTACCTTTACCCATAAAGGCCCAAGCTCTGCTGGGAAAATGCCTGATCAACCAATCATCTTAGCATCCCTGGTTTCTTTTAACTTCACCCACATCTTTGTAAGTAATCTCTTACATTACCCCTTCTCAGTTAATTTAAAATGTGTTTCCTATTTCCTGTCAACAGGACACATAATGTTTAACTCATACAATTATGAAGTCTATACATCATAAGTCAAGAATCTTAGGCAACTGTATAAAATCTTGAAAATGATTATGTAATGTATTTCTACACCAACACTGGCTAGGATGTATTAAATTTTATTTTCTTATTCTATTTTTAAAACTTCATAATTAGCAAAACTTTAAATATGATTAAAATTTCAAAATATCTATATAAAAAAACCTAGTTGATTTTTCTCATTTTTAGTGTAATAACAACAAAATCATTGTGTATTATTGGTAGTGTAATAATCTGCATTGGTAGAAAAAAGGTAACTACTTAAAATGTATTTAATATTAACAGTTTATATTTTTGTAGGTGTATTTCACATCTTCATGTCTCTTTGCTGGCCCTCCAACCCATGGGAAAACAGACTAGGAACACTTTTCTCAGAATAGCCAAGGAAATTTACAAATGCAGCATGTTATTTTCACTAATAATGGAGAAATTCACTGAAGTGCATGTAATTCCCTGCAGTGACTCTACTTACCACAATGGACTAATCATGTTACCTTAACAGCGAACAGCATTCAATTATGTAAATATTAACAAATACATATTTTCATCACAGATTTTTTTGTTGAAATAAAAAATGGGTTTGATTAATGTTAACTTTTAAGATAAGAATACTAGAGGACAGATGAATGCAGTTATGTCTTTACTTCCATGAAGATCACTTTGTAAAGTGCACAAAGTTCTTTTTCCAGGGTGTTCTATAATAAAATCAACTACCTTAGTTTTTGGTTGAGTTCCAAGTGGACACTGGTTTCATACACCATTAAAATTCTATGTGAGTGCCAGCCTTGTCCCCGGGGCATGCTGAGACAACAATGGAGACTGGGCGTGGTGGTGTGCGCCTGTAAACCTAGCACTTGGGAGGCTATAAACAGGAGAATCACTACAAGTCTGATCTAGTAGTGAGACCCTGAACACACTGTAGTCCCTTCCCTAAAAATAAAAAAAAAGATTATATGTGTTTTTAGTTTTGTTTCTATAAATTTATTTCTTCTGATGATTTTCTAATACTGTCCAGGTTCACGGAATCCTATAGAATAGTAAATTCATTACAAGTTCTCATATGTCCTGAGTCTTAAGTGACTTTGGAAGGCTAGCTCCAAAATGTTGGCTTTCCTTGCAGCCCTCCTTTTTCTTTAATTTTGATCTGCAAACTTGGGTTGTTAACCATCCAGAAGATAAGCTTATTGTTATTACCATACAACCTAGGCTGTTAAGCTTAACCTCACTATCTGTCTGAATATCAAACATCTTAGGCATAACATGGAACAGGTA
>NW_004524614.1:11680910-11682269 GCF_000260255.1 Octodon degus
TGAATACACAGATACAAAATGGACATTCATCTGTATACCCTTTTTTGGTTAAATTCCGTTATTGGAATATTATAGGTGTGTAAACTCAGCAAAATATTTTAAAAGAGTCCAGTAGCCCATAATAGTATTGGGTCTTCCGCTTAACTGGCAATGTCAGAAATTGTTGAACTGAGTCCCCCAGAGCTCAACATAACAGCATGGCTTTATTGCTTATATTTCATTTCTATACTTCTGTATGCTTAAGACCAAGGTAAAGCAGGACCTATGTAACAAGAGTTGTAGCTTTTGGGTCTGATAAGGTCAGTGAAATCCCCTCAGGATTTATCCTGAGATCCTCTACCTCAGATTGTAGATCCTCTGTAAGTGTCAGCCATGTGGATGAGTCACAGCCGTTGCTTGGCCAATGTACTCTCTGTGAAAGCCTGACAGAGTGTTTTCGCTCCATGTGACTCTCCCCAGGCAAACTCTACATCATCAATCACTTTCCTCTTTGGCCTCATAATCTCCTTGACCAGAAAATTTGGGACACTACCGAGTTACATGATGTTACAGGACAAGTTCTCATATGTCCTGAGTCTTTAATTGACCTTAGAAGGCTAGGGCCAAAATGTTGGCTTTCCTTGTAGCCCTCTTTTTTCTCTAATTTTGGTCTGCAAACTTAGGTTGTTAACCATCCAGAAGACAAGCTTATTGTTATTATCAAACAACTTAGGCTGTTAAGTTTAACCTCACTATCTGTCTACATATCAAACATCTTAGGCATAATATGGAACAGATATTTTTCATCAAGTATTGATATGTTGAACTTTAAGTCCCCACAGAATATGACAAAAACATTTAAAAATTAGAATATATTTTAAAAATAGGCATAAAGAATTATATACTTCTTATGTTCGCACATAAGTCCAAAAATCTCACCATATACAACCTTGAAGCAGGACAGTTCCACAATATTCCTTTTCCCGTCTCTTGCTTTCCTTCACCATCTGCTTCTTCTTGAACAACCATCTACCTGGGAGACATCATAGCAGCAACTGGCATGTCATGACAAGCAGCATATATTCAGTAGACCAGAATGACAGGCACACCAAGCATGAAGCTACAATTACAAATTACCAACTGCAGTGCAGTAGCTTAGTTCACAGGTATCAGTAAATATAGTTAGTCAGGGTGAGAATCTTTCCAAATAGCTGCTAGATTAAAAAATCTTCTGAAGATTCTCAGGATCATTGCCTTGCTCATCTTCTACATATAACTGTATGGCTTGACATTGTTATGTTTCCTAGCTCTTCTCCTTTCCCTCTCCTGATTAGTTAAGTCCTTGAGATCCTACTTTCCTTTTACTTCTATTATATCTTT
>NW_004524614.1:11682369-11715287 GCF_000260255.1 Octodon degus
CTTCTTTTTGAACAATCATCTACCCAAGAGACAGCACAGCAGCAACTGGCATGTCATGATAAGCAGCCTGTATTCAGAAGACCAGAATGACAGACACTCCAAGCATGAAACTACCATTACAGATGAACTTAACAAAAAAAGAGGATACAGATGAATGTCCATTTTGTATTTGTGTATTCAAAGTGGTTAGGATAGATATATAGTTACATTCTCTTAATGAATAAGATTTATTCTAATGGTGTTTGTAAATAGGATATCATGTCCACGTCTTGTACAGCAATTAACCACTAGGAAGAATGTATGCAATGTGTTAATTATTGAAACTGTCCTACCAATTTTGTTTGAAACTGTCTCATTGCTATTTGTTTCTCAAGAAAATTATGGGAAAAATAGATAAAAAAGAATAGTAAATTCAAACAGAGTTTACACAAACAAATGACTATTCCTAGACAACAGATCAAGTCATTTAATAAAAATACATTGCAAAACAAGATTTGACAGTTAGCATAAAATATAAGAATATTCTTAAATATTAATTATTTTCCCAACGACATTTATGCTTTGTAGATCAGCTGTAGTAAAGCCTTAAAAGCTGTTTATAGGGGTGGGAATGTAGCTCAGTGGTTAAGTTCTTGTCTAACATGCACAGAGCCTTGAGTTCAATCCTCAGTACCACACATACACCCACAAAATTGTTTATAAAGTAAAAGTAGTTTTAAATTAACCAGGTAAGGGTTGGAGAGATAGCTCAGTGGTCTAAGCACCTGCTTGGCAAGCAGAAAGACCAAGGTTCAATCACTGATACCACATGCCTTTCCAGCCCTGAGCAGTGTCAGGCACCAAAACTGGGTGTGGTGGTGTACTCTTGTAATCCCAGCACTGGAGAAGCTGAGACAGGAAGATCGCTATGAGTCCAAGCTGCTTAGAGAGAACCTGTACCAAATAAATAAATAAATAATTTTTAAAAATTATCCAGTAAGGGGCTGCGGAGATAGCTCAGTAGAGTAAGCACTTGCCTGGCAAGTGCAAGGGCCTGAGTTCAATTCCCGGTTCAAAAAAAAAAAAAAATCCAGTAAGATTCAGTATTTGATAGGCATACCTAAGGCCTTTTGAAAATGCAAAATCAAGGTAGCTCATATATTTATCATTATTGTTTTTACTTAAAAATAAAAAAACATATGCATGGCATAAAATATTTTAAAATATGTAAAAAAATATAAAATGGCTAAATAAAACTGTGACACCATAAATACCCATAAGCACTACCTTTCCCAAAATACAGCAGGTCAGGATAGCTTCCTCCTCTTCCTCTTGTTCCTCTTCTTTTCTTCTCTTGAACTTTTGGCATATGTTATTCAGGAAAAACTAACTTTCTATGACAGAATATGAAATACAAGCTCTGGTGTCTAATATTTTCACATCCATTTATCTAGCTTTTCTCTTCCCAACAACTCTGTGAAATGAGTTTAGTTGGTTCAATTTGATAAAAGAATGTGCTTGGTTGTACGCAGCAATTCCATTTAACCTTATGGAATTTTCTTAGCTAGGATTCTCTTTTGAATCTTTGTACCCATATTTATTTTTGTTCTCTTAAGTTTTTCTAAAGATACTAGTTTTATGAAATATGAAAGCTAAAACATGCTTTAAAAATATTATATTTTTATTGAATATTGAAATTTCTTTACAAATAAAATACAGAACATTTTACTGTTTAAGAATTACTACTTTTGAAGATTTCAAAGAATTAATAGCTAAAAATATTTGGCCCATTGGAGAATGTACTTTTTCAATGAATTTTTTAATTTTTTTTTCCTTTGTGTATTTGGTATAGGGTCTCACTACACAGATAGGACTCCTAGTGATCCTCCTGTTTTCAGCCTTCCCAGTGCTGGGATTACAGGCATGCACCACCATCACGCCTAGACTCTGACTCCAGCTCAGTGTGCCCTGTAGGTGGGGCTGGCATGGAATTTGGGATAGGGGATCTAACCCTGGTAACACTGTCTACTACGTTTAATCATTCAAATTATTAGCAAACTTATGTATACTTATACTTTTAAAATCATACTCTATTCGATATTATAGTCTTCTGTTCTTAAGTTTATTTGTATTGTTTAGTACAAAGAACCTAGGCTTTAAGTTAGACAGAACTGACACCAACCCAGACCAGTCACTGAATGTATTGGATTTCAGCCTAACCATCAGTGCTTCTGGGAAGCCTTGCATACTTCTCATAGAGGTTAGTAGGGATTCTTGTAGTTCCTCTCAAACACTTGTCTATTATTATTATCATTATCAGCTATATTAAATTATAAACTGTATCCTCTATTAGAATAAATATGAGCTTTAACTTACTGCCAAAGACGTAGCAGTGTCTGAAAGAGTCAATATTCAATAAATGTTTGTTAAATGAACCATTAATTCCTTTTTTTTTTTTTTTTTTGGTTTTCTCTGCCCATCTTTTCTTGATGACTGTAAATTGTAAACAATGTTTACAGTTACATTTATGTTTTGAATTTTCCCTTCAAAACTCTTGTTAAAATTTAATTGTTGCTCTATAGTATTAAGAGGTTGAGCCTTTGAGAGTGACCTGGCAATGGGGGCTCTGTTCCCACAGATGGATCCGTGCCTTTAGTGTGAAAGATTTGCTATAAAAGTGGCTCCTACTCCCTTTCTGGGTCTCATCACACACATGCTCTTTTCCTTTTCAACTTCAGTGAGTCATGGAATGAGACAGTAAGAAGTTCCTGTGGGGCCGGGGAGATAGCTCAGTAGAATAAGCTCCTGCCTGGCAAGTGCAGGGTCCTGACTTCAATCACCAGTACCACAAAAAAAAAAAAATAAAAATAAAAAAATAAAGTTCCAGACCAGGTATCAATGTTGTGCTACTGGACTTTCCAGCTTCCAGACCATGAGCAAAAATACTTCTGTTTATAGTTACCCCGGTTCTGAACATTCTGTTACAGCAACAGAGAATGGACTATGACCACGTACTGTGTTGAAAGAGTATTTAAATATGCCACGCCTGTAGCTAGAAGGCAGGTTTCAAATCCAGGTTCTGCCACTTACTAGCTACGTAGCATGAAAAGTACTTCCCCTGTTTGTCTCTCAGCTGCTTTACCAGTAAAACTAGAATAGTGCTTTGCATTCCCTAATTGTGGAGAATTTATGCATTGTAAAATACTTTTTAAAATGTCTAACATATTTTAATGATGAATTAATATTAGCTTCTCTTATGTTAGTACATGACAGGTAAATGAATAAAAGAATTTTAAAATTTATAAAAATAGAGAACATGATGATAATACTCTGCTTCTAGTATGTTCTGAAGATCATGAATGTGAGTTTTAAATAATGACAACACTTTAAAATGTTTTATTGTCAAGCATGGTGGCCTATGCCTGTAACCCCAGCCCTTGGGAGGCTGAGACAGGATCACTGTGAGTTCAAGCTGGGTTGCAAGACCCTGTAACAAATAAATAAAAGATTTTAAAAAATCTAGTGTGTTTTATTGGAACCATTACAGAGAGCAAAATTCAGTGGTCTGGGGATGGCGAGACAGCTCAGCAGTCTAAAGTGCCTGCTTAGGCAAGCTTAGGCAACTGAGCAGGGACCTCGGCTGGATCCCAGTACCACAAGCTGTACCAGCCCCTCCCCCAGGGTGGACTGAGCAAGCCACACAAAAAAAGAAAATACAATTATATATATTTTAATTTGCAAGGAAATTCAAACTTTTACTATACAATTTTTTCATTTGCACAGAAGAATCTTACTAAGTAACTGATTTATAAATTGAAAATAAAAACAGTTGATCTATATAAACACATTATCTATTTTATTTTATTTCATTTTATTTATTTTTGTATTTAGGATAGGGTGTACAGGGTGTACAAGGTCCCACTGTACAGATCAGACTTGTGGTGATCCTCCTGTTTAGAGCCTCCCAAGAGCTGGGATTACAGGCATGAGCCACCATGCCCAGTCTCAATCACTGTCTCAGTGCTCCCTGGGGGCGGGGCAAGCACTGCAGGCCAGGGGATCGAACTCCCGGCCCTGTGCCTAACTAGGCACTTTAATCTGCTGAGCTATTTGGCCGGCCCTATATATCATTTATTTTAAAAGTTCATATTTCAAGATAATTGATATACTAAATATTAATATTCAGTTATCAATAATATCCAAAAGATATAAATAATATAGTATGAGTTTTGGGTTCCAAATACAAATGAAGTAAGCTGAAGGTCAAAGCTCAGCATACACCAACAGTTGTCCTTGTCTTTTATCTCTCATGTAGATCTGTTCTACATGTCACAAAAACAAGTCTGTATAATTAATTTTCAGAGAATATTAAAAAACATGATGAAAAAATGCAGTGCATGTAATAGTTTTCCCCAAACTGAGCTAAAATAATTTGTATTAATCTTTGACAATATTTTTAATCTCAGTTCTTCCCATAATAGATTCTATCTATCTGAATACTCTGAACAATTAAGAAGATATCACTTAATTTCAGATTTGATAAATTAGTAGCTCTCTGGTTTTTCATACATCCTTTTACTCAACAAAGTTTCCTCTTCTCTGTCACATTATCTATTATTTACTTAGTACTAACCACAGTGTAGTTAAAGGAGGTTGTTGCTTAAATTCATATGTGCCGTACTGTGGACTGAATCCAAGTCCTTCACACGGAGCTAACTGCCCTTTTCAATTTTTTTATTATTATTATTTTTGAGCCATAATTTCTCTAAGCAGCCCAGGCTGGGCTCAAACTTATGAAACTTCTGCTTCAGCCAGACAGTGCTGAAAATATAGTTGTGCAGCACAACACCATTTGCTTGCCTAAATTCTTAATCACGAAGCCTCTGCTTACTGTGTGACCCTGCCAACTACTAAATCTCTCAGTGTCTTGCTAACTGGGGATGTTAGCAGGACCTACTCATAGGATTTTACTATTTCCCATTTTATTTTTGGTTCATATTTCACCGAGGACATATCCATGGCTTTAAGAAACCAAGGTCTAATTGTGATGAACAATCTATACGTACTACTTCCTGATGAGTCAAATACTACCAAAAAAAAAAAAAAAAAAAAAAGTTTCTCTGGCTGGGGATATAGCTCAGTGGCAAAGCATCTGCCTGGCAAGTGCAAGGTCCTAAATTCAAGTCCCAGTACCAAAAAAAGAAAAAGTCACCAGAAGCCCAACATGAACAATTAAGAACAAATTGCTATGCTGACTGAAAAGGTCAATTGTCTCTCCTGTGATGTGATCCAAATAGACATCAAGTTAAGGAATAAAACATGAGCTGTGAGAACACAGAAGAATCACAATGATGTCTAGATCTACTTACAAAAGTTACATGTAAAACAAGCTTCTATAGTTTCATTTTTTTTACTTGCTCATATTTGATGTAGCCATATGTATCTTTTCCTTGTACTAAATGGCTTTGTAGGAAAATTGCATCTTTGGATCCCTCAGTTCTTGACTATTCTCATAAATTCATTCATTCATTCATTCATTCATTCATTCATTCATTCATTCAGCATCATCCAAGCAAAGGAAAAACAAAAATAACACATTTTCTTGAAAACTTCTCATCTAGAAAGAAAAGATCATGGAGACAGATAATATGACAAGAATTCAAGCCAAGGTATATACAAAATGGTATGGGAAAACAGACAAAATACCAAATGATTCTGCCTAGGGGAAAAAGAAGGGTTCTTTGAGGAGGTAACCCTTAAATTCAGTTATGGGAAAGAAAATCTCAAAGGCATGGATATACAAAATGAATACAGAACATTCAATAAATAGCAACAATTTCAATCTCACTCCATCTGATGGTACTTAGAAAACAGTGGCAGCAAATGAAGTATGAAAGGTGGGTGGCACCCCCAGGTAAGAAGCCACATGCTAGGTGTTCAACTTTGTACTGTAGTTAATGAGAACCCTGTGGTTATTTTACTGTTGTATTTCATAACTTGTATAAAAATACGAAGAAATTGTACCAAAAAGCTTTAAGCATGCATAATGTTCTCCAATATCCCAACATTTAAATTGAGCTTAGCCTTTGATGTAAAGGGCAGCGGATGCTGGAGGCTCTATTTCAGGTGCTGCTACAGCCTCCTCTAATCAGGTCTAAATTGTGTAGTAAACTGCTGTGGAAAGAGTATTATTTCTGCTCAGGCTAAGGCATGGTGGCCAGCCTATGGCACATGTGCTGTAGCAGGCTGTTGTCATTGAAAGCTCTGAAAGGTTTGCCATCCCCTGGGCTAAGGGATTCACTGACAGATCCTACAGATTCAACGCCACAAAGCTGAGCCTCACCTAGCACCCATGTCAGTTTCATGGATCTTGCATGATCTTTGATGAGACTCCCTCACATACTTGTGCCCAGATTTTTAAGGTATTGTCCATTCTGTAGATGCAGTGATTGTCCCCGATAGCTCTGTTACCAGCCTTTTGGTGTGTTTTCATAGTGTTCATTTGGAAAGACAGGGCTAAAGGTACAGATGTAGCATTTCTGCTTTTAGTGACTGCAGATTACACACTATCTAGTACTGTATAGTAGTTTTTACAAGGGATTTAATTAAGGAAGCTCCCCAGGATTACTGAATTTTTTCCACCTAATAAAGACAGTCTATCATTTTTTTCTTAGTCTAGTATCTGGTTCAGTAGAAATATTTTATAGTGGTAGTGACCACTTGATGCAGAGTCTGGGTTTCTCTATAATAAATCCCTTTGCCAAATGTAGGAGTTGCAGACTTGCTACTGGCAAGAGTAAAGTGAGTGGGTAAGTAAACCTGTCCTGGTGCTGGGGCATTTTTCAGTAGGATCTGAGTCTTGTGAACATGTTGGTGCAGGAATGAGAGTCCTAGGAGGACTGTATACAGTGTCTGCTGGCCCCTGGTGTGCAGTGATGTTGACATTTGAGGTGGCAGATGTGGTACCTGCCTGCTGGTGTATAGAGTGAATGGCTGAGCCAGCCCAGGGCGTCTGGATGCTTAAGGGAATAGTAAGAGATTATTGTTAAGCTGAAGACTTCATTTGGGAACCAGAAACAAGGAATCTCTTGAATCTTGAGCCACATATTTTTCCTGAAAAGTACACATTGTCCTTCAAAATTTTGTCCGGGGTCATGTTTTTGAGAGGTGAAGTGAGATGAATATAAAGTTTTATTTAATGGTGCGCTGTACTGGAAATCTGAAGACCCGCAGCAGATTTATATTCCAGCTCTTGTTACAATTTTTTAAGATTGTGAAATTACAAAAATGCACATGAATCAAGTTCTAATATACTGTATGATGGGTGGATGAGGCAGTCCATTGTACCATTTCCTTCCTTGGATTCTCAGGCATGGTTTGGCAGTGCAAGAACTCTGTAACATTAACAAATTCAATAAAAAATGCTAAAAAAAACCATAAAAAATAAATTGAGCTTAACTCTCTTTTACCTCTGCTCCTCATTTTGCATTTGAGTGCTATCTCAAAACAATATTTGTATTGTTAAATAAATCAGATATAGAAAGCACACAAAACAGACACGTTGTTTACTGACACCACCCAGTCATGCTGAACTTGACTCTGCAGATTAATGATGGTGTATGTAAAGCCTACACACATGCTAGGACCTTAATAAATGGTGGCTATTATTATACACTACCTTTCAGTTCAGGCAGAGATGCTACCACATACTTCATTGTAAGCTATTTTTCCATTACATGAGTGTGTCTCTTTTCTCCAATTGTTTTCAGAGCTGCTAGAAAGGAAGGATATCTCTTTTATTTTACAGCAATCAGAATACTGTTCAGAAATCTGTGCTTAGAATTTTTCAAAAATAATTGATGGACGGGGCTGGTGAGATGGCTCAGTGGTCTAAGGCACCTACTTAGAACAAACTAAGCTAAACAAAGCACAGGGACCGCGGTTCAATCCCCCAGCACCACATGCCAGCCAGCCCCGCCCCCTGGTGGGCTGAGCTGGCCACACACACAAAATAAATAAATAAATAAATACATAAATATTTAAAAAAAAAAAATTGATGGACGACCGCTCAGTAAGTAGTGATGAGCGGAGTTATGGTATCACAATAGTAGTACTTCGAGGCAGTCATGAAAGCTTATCAGACAACCCCAAAGTCACATTTTTTGTTTGTTGAGTGTATTTCTCATTTTCACTACAGCCTTACATTGCTCATTAAGAATGGAATGTCTAATTGAGTCCCCTACCATAAAACTTTAGGGCCAAAAGAATTATTAGTTTGAAGTACTAGACTTGTGGAATATCTTTCTTGGAATGATACCCAAGCTTAATGAGTCACATAGCTTAAGTGGATGATATACTGCTATGTGTAAAATTGCCTTCCCATATTTTAAGAATGGCAACAGAAGACTCAGAGAAAAAATGAAGTGAAACAACAGAAGTGCACATTTTCTTCCTGGCTTTAAATGTAATTAAATGGGTAGACTTTAAAATTCAATAAGGTTTTATTATTTCTTTATGAAGCCTTACTTTTTTTTTGTTTCTGTATTTAGGACAGGGTCTACAGGGTCTCACTATCTAGATTGGACTCGTAGTAATCCTCCAGTTTCCAGTCTCCCAAGTGCTGGGATTACAGGTGCGTGCCACCACGCCCAGTCTCAATCAACATCTCAGTGTGTCCCATGGGCAGGGCCAGCATTGCAGGCTGGGGATCGAACCCTGGCCACTGCGCTCTGCCTAAGCAGGCATTTTAGCCCACTGAGCTATCAGGCCAGCCCTGAACCCTTAAAGATGTTTGAAACCACATATGATGTTTTCTCTTGTTTTGTGATCACATATTATACAACAGGGAAAACAATTTTCTTTTTAAAAATACTATCTTTATATATAGAACACTGTTGAAACACTGCTAAGGATTAACAAAAGCTTCTCTTGCCTTCGAGATATATATATATATATATATATATCCCTCTTCCTCCTCCCCTTGCCTCTCTTCCCTTCCCTGTTCTTCCTGGCCATGTGCACCTGTACACAGGGCTAAGGATATTTGTTGAATCCAGGATGTTTACACTGAGCTACATCCCTAATTTTTTTTTTTTTTTTAGTTTTAATAGAATCTTAGTAAGTCACTAAGTTGCCCAGGATGAGTTCTACTTTGATCCTTCTGCCTTAATATTCTTTTTTTTTTCCAGAACCGGGGTTGAACTCAGGCCCTTGCACTTGCCAGGGAAGCGCTTATTCCACTGAGCCATCTCCCCGGCCCCTGCCTTAATATTCTTAATTTAGTAACTGTCTAATGTAAGCATGATGACACTAGGAATTGTGCCTGTTTTGCTATCACATAATAGAACTAATTTTTCCTCATTATTATAGAAGTTGTAGTCATCCATCATCCAAACTCACTATAAATGAAACATTAACCCTAAACACAGAAAGGAAAATAAAAATGTATTGTTCTTTTGATAAAAGATCTCACTTTTTTCCCCTACAAAAGTTTTCCAAATTGTAGGTAAAATGTGTTTATTAAATACATCTAAATATGTTCAGACAAAAATAAATAATACAAATATACAAAGTGGATATCTTAGCCCCAAATCTTTATTTAAACATTATATATGGCAATAATAGGGATTGAACCTATGCCCTTCACACTAAGCTATATCCCCAGCTCTCTCTCTCTCCTTTTTAAAGACAGTATCTAGCTAAGTTACCAAATTGCCCAGGATGGGCTTAAACTTAGAATCTCCCTGCTTCAGCCTTTCAGAATTACACCACAGAGAATCAATGAAATCATTTAAGAATATAATTATTTTAGTAGTTTAAAAATAAAACTTCATGAGGCAGATAATTCAAACAGAAAATTATTCTTCTGAAAATAGCTCAATTATATAATTTAAAGAGATATAATAAAGTCCTGCTCTGAAAGAGGAGAAAGTGCTTAGCATATATTCGTTGTTTTATACCAAGGACAAAATTATTTTGAACATATAATACTTATATTTTCTTCTCTTATCACAGACACTAGAGTAAATACATTCCAGCCCTCAATATGACTATTTGTGCTTTGGGGATAAAGAGAACTTTGCACCCTTATTTATTGCTTTGTATTTCGCTACAATAACCCCATTCAGGAAAATAAAAGGCACATTTGTTTTACCGATTCATTCTAAGCACATTATCAACAGCAAGATATCTGCCAGAAAATCTGTACTTAAGCTTTTGGAATATAGGAGGGTTGATAAATCTCCTATAAAACATGCCGAGGTCAGACCTAACCACCCAAGCTAGTTTCCACTATGACTTGGAGTAAGGGCATCTGGTGTCTTTGGAGACATTAACAGAGCATGATTGTGGGAAAGTGACTCCAGATTTGACATTTTATTCTGTGTACATGCAAATAAATTTAATATATATGGTTGTTAAACTCCAGATATTGTTAGAGTTTAGATAATTTCTCCCAAAGGTTTCATGTGTTTATGAGCAGAGCTTTTGGAATGTGATTGGAAGATAGGGGTACTAGAGCTAACTTGATGTTACAAAGTAGAGTCAGAAGGAGCAGGTCACTGGAGATATGACATGGAAGGGTACCTCTTCCTCCTTAGTCCTTCCCTTCTCTCTTTCTGGTTCCTATGACACAAACAGCTTTTTCTCTGCCAGATCCTTCCACCACAGCTTTCTTATGTTTGAGGCGTCTAACCATGGGTGGACAATTCTAAAACTGTAAGCCAAAATAAACCTCTCCTCCTTTCAATTGTGGGTGCCAGATATTGTGTCTCAGCCATGACAAAGGTGACTAAAATTTAGTTAGAGAAGTGAAGATTCAAAGGTGGAAAAGCCTGAAGCAAGAAACGGTGAAAAAGAGGACTAGATTACATCATTTCTTCACATGCTATTTACATATTTCTTAAAGCAAGGAAATTAACAATTTTTGACAGTATAACATCATTTGTATAATTTTTTCAATAATTGTAACTATCTTTTCCAAGCTCTATTTTTATGATATGTTATGAAAATTAAAACAAGCTACCATATAAAATCAAGCACAAGGGGCCAGGGAGATGGCTCAGTGGATTAAGTGCTTCCCTGGCAAGTGCAAGGGCCTGAGTTCAATCCCTGGTTCTGCCAAAAGAGAGAGAGAGAGAGAGAGAGAGAGAGAGAGAGAGAGAGAGAGAGAGAGAAAAACACACACACACACACACACACACACACACACACACACAGAGAGAGAGAGAGAGAGAGAGAGAGAGAGAGAGAGAAAATCAAGCACAGAAAACAAAATGCTCAGTTCAGAAATACTTTCTTATAATGGAAGAGTCTCCTACTGGACCTGAGAATGTTTTCAATTTTTCAGTCCATAATTATTGCATAAGCATATGCTACTTTAGTGAAGCAGGAATCAGGTAGACATTAGAGATGAGTATCAGAGGAAATACAATAAAGACTGAAGGTAAGTGCTTTGTGGGCAAGGAGCTTTTGAGTCTAAGCTAGGACAATCCTGAGAGCAGAATTAAGAGAAAATCTGACAGATAACTTTCAATGAGCACTCAACTATAAAACAATCTGGTTTTTCTCTTTAAGGAAAGAACCTGTTTCTACCAGCACACTGAACAGAACTTTCCCGTGCTGTTCCATGACAGGCTATCCTCCAGTTTGTATAACAAACTCACACTAATTATTAATACACCAGTTTCATCTTGTCCTATAGTCTTCTGAGTGCAACTGCCTCATTGTGCAGTTCTGTTGGCTTTTCATAACAAAATTCTATGGATATTATTTATATTGGAGATTCTTCCTACTAGACTTTTTCAAGCTATTTTATCAAATGTTATTTCATTCTATTGTAGAAATTCTAGGTTTCAGAAACTATTTCAAGATCCTTACACAGACCCAAGACAAAGAATACCACTTGACTCCATAGATGATAAAACTATTTCAGAATAGTTCTGACTTTCAATAAAATTTCATTGATGTTGTTAATCCTACAAAGCAGGTTACCATTTCAAAGTTTTGTTAACCGACAGTGTTGGTGCAATATTTAGCCTTAGAGGACAACCAGTGCTTCTACATGGAAGTACACTATAGGGTGGGCAGCAAGTTGGAAATTCTACAGGTTCTGAATGCTATATTAGACAGATTATGGCTATTAAGATTGTTGCTGGGGACGTAGTGAGTAATCTCTTATAGAAATAAAAAGTATTCCTGAATAATTTTATGAGTAATATGAGAAATTACCTTGTAGGACATACTTTATAAATACCTTCTTTGAAAGCAAATAACCACCTCGAAAAGTAGATCTTATTTCATAAATTAGGGAAGCTGAGGCTTAGAAAAATTTGTAAAATTGCACCTAGGCAAGAAGTGGGTGACCTGGAATTAAGTCCTATTCATTTAGATCTTTCTACCACACAGTCACATACCTATGGGCAATATTTTATGTAGCCATTTCTTGAAATTACAGTGAGAAACCAAATCAATTTTTTCAGGCTTGGTCATTTGGATTCATTCTATAACATGTTCACAGTCCTGTGGGCAATATTTTATATAACTCTTCCTTGAAATTATAGTAAGAAAGAAAATTTATTCTCCAGGAAGTAGGTATTTCTTTACTGGCTTCTATTAAAAAACAAGATTGTTTCTGTTTGCTAAGACATATATGTTAATTTTTTTTTCTGATACTGGTAATTGAACTCATAACCTCACATTTGCCAGGCAGGTCCTGTGCCACTGAACTACGTATTCAGCCCCTGACTAAAACATATAGGATAAAAGCAATAAAGGTGACATTTGAATTTATAACATTATCACTGTCAGTTTGGCTAGTGTGGAAGCTGACCCATCCAGGTCTATCAACAGAAAGAACAGAGAATGCCTCCCTGTCCAGAAGACACGCTAACCCTAACATCTATGGCAAGGGAACATCACTTGTAGGGTGCCCCAGTAACTTTCCTTTTAGCCAAAGTCACTGTCTTTTGGATTGCTTCTGATTTATAGAAACAAAAAGTTGTGATACAGGTATATAAAAGGGTTCTACATTTATTAGCATTCAGACTCTCCAATTGAGGACTTTTTTTGTATTAAATCTGACTCAAGCTTTTGTGAAGAACTTAAAAAGCTGGGAGAAATACAAATAAGATTTTTCTTTTTCTAAAGGTATTTTGAGAAGGCAAGATTCTGTAGAAAGTTGCAGGGGAACATGCTCATATCCTACTATTTTTTCCCAATTTGAAAGCCTTTGAAGAGGCTCAATAGTCATGCAGAAATAAGCAGAAGGGCTATAAAAGACCTTAGAGGAGTCCAGGAGTACTGAGAAAATAAAAAACGAGTTCAAAGCTCTCAGAGAAGGGAGGCGTTTGAAAATACCTCAGGCTTTCAGTAGGGACACAGAAAGGGTCAACCTCGGAGTAAAAATGAACCTGAAATAGATCAAGCCAAACAAAAACAGAAAGTATTTGAAATCATCTTAATTCCACATTCAGAATAAGGTGCTCTGCTGTCAGCAGACCTTTTTACAGAAATAACAGAAAACTTTTTATAGAAATTAAAAAATACCTCTGAATCTAGATTTTTTTCTCTATAAACAAAACAGCATTTTATTCAGAATGTTTGAACATATTAGAAAACAGGAATAAAAGACAAGAGGAATAGCGTCTACCGATGATCCAAATATTGGAGCTATCAGACATAAGCTGTAGAATTTCACTAAAGAAGCAGAATCTATCATGAGAATCAAGTGAAATTTCTCAAACTTAAAGGTACTTGAAACCTTAAAGGTAATTGAAATCTTAAATTAAAAATCAGTTATGACAAAATTAGAACTCAAAAAATTTAGGAATAAGTTTAATACAGGTCTCATAAGACCTGTATGCTGAAAATTAAAAATTAACACCAGAATAAATGGTGATAAGTGCCATGTCTCATAAGATTGAAAAAACTCAGTATTTTTAAAATGCAAATCTTTTCCAAACTGATAGATTCAATAAAATTCCAATCAAAATAGATGCATGCTTTTTTAGAAATTGAAATATTAACTCTAAAATATTAGAATGTAAATGAGAATGGTAAAAATAGTTCTGAGAAATTAATGTTATTCACAATCTGATTTCAAGATTTAGAAAACCACAGTACTTAATATAGTGTGGAAAGGGTTTAAAGATATCCATATACTTATCAACTAACCTGTACAAAATAAAGATTTAAAATAATGGCTGCCTTTCTTTTTTCCAGAGATTCCAAAGTTATTCAACGAATCCAAGGACAATCTTTTCAAAAAAATTCTTCTACTAATTGGCTTCATATTTTGAAAAATAAAAAAAAAACAATCTATTATCTACAATGCAGAGCAATGAAGTAGCTCATAAGTCATGAGCTTCACAAGCACAGTCAGCCCTCCACACCAGAGACTCTGCATTCATAGATGCAACCGACTGAAGAAAGAATTTTTCCTTTGAACAGTGTCTGTATTAATCACACAGACTTCTTTTCCTGACCTTACTGCCTAAACGATATGGTGTAACAACTATCTACACAACGTTTACACTGCATTAGTTATAAGCTATGATTCAAAGTACATAGAAATATATGTATGTATGCTACATGCCAATATATCATTTTAAAGAAGAGGTGTAAACATCTGCACATTTTGAAATTTCAGGAGGGGTTCTGGTACCAATCAACAAATATCAGGGAATGTCTGTAGACTGTAAACATAAAAAAATTATGAAAAGTTTTATAATGAACTGGAATACTTAGATAAGTGGATAAATTCCTAAAAAAATACAACTTTACAAAACTGCTCTTCAAAGGATACCATCAAGAAAATGAGTCCACAGGGTCAGGGAGATAGCTCAGTAGAATAGGTGCTTGCCTGGCAAGAACAAGGGCCTAAGTTCAATACCTGGTTGAAAAAAAAAAAAAAAAAAAGAAAGAAAAGAAAAGGAAGAGTCCACAAACAGGAAAAAAATATTCCTAACACTTCTGATAAAAAATACATTTATATGTGAATAACTCCCACAACTCTACTAAATCAACAACTCAGTCTAAAAGTAAGGAAATTTTTTTTTTGGACTATTTCATTTTTATGTATCTCGGTATGATTTTATTTAAATGTCTTTGAAAAAGGTCACTTTTCTTGGAAATGTGGTATGATAAGTTGAACTAAATTAAGAAATTTTAAATCTTTAAATATTCATTGCCCACTCCTTTCTACGTTGACAATTCTAATTATATGAATATAAGTTTCTTTGTTTTGACACAGTGAACTACTATGACTGATCTGTAAATTCTTCATTTTTATTTTGGACAGTTTTTTGTTAATTCATTTATGTTTGTAAATAATTTATTTTCAATTTGCAATCTATTAAAAATAAAAAAACAAAATAAATAAAAATAAAAAAAAATTTAAAAAGGAAATTTCTTGAACAGAGATGTCACAAAGATAATACTATACTCAAATGGTTAAAACTAGAGTTAAAATATCAAGCACTGGCATGTGATAGACCTGTCAAAACAGGCACAGTGGCATTAACCTGTAATCCCAGCACTTTTGAGGCCTGAGGTAGAAGGCTGGTTAAGTAACAGCCCAGAGCTTGTAATTTTAGAAACTGATGTAGCTGAATTCAAAAGGTCTAGGTTCAATCCCCAATACTAGCTATGGGGTAGGAAAAAGCTCTTTTTAAACTTAGAGCTTGTAGAGGTTCTAGCAGGGAAACGTAGCTACTCTTATGCCCTTGACCAAGGAAATGGTCCTCCTCTCTCAGGGGGGACCTAAGGAGGGATGCACTGGAATGCTGAGGAAGTGAACATCTATTTACCCAGCCAGCTCAACCAAATCAACCCTGGCCATCAATGGGGTGACACATGTTGCAGCCAGATCATATTTACAGTCTAAACTAGAAGGAAAATGTTTGCAGAGTACCAATGTAGGTAGATGGTGGGAATATACAGGAATCACAGGCTTATGCTCCCAATTTGTTTTCAAGAACGAACATGACAAAGCTATTAAGAAGAAAGTTGGTGATCTGAGAAGTAGAAAGAATAAAATACTTATTTGCTGTAGCCCAAGAGAACAAAATAGGAGAAAAAAAAAAAAAAGTAGCAGGGCTAATGAGCATGGTGAGTTAATTTACTTGTAAGATTACCTTAGTTCCTCCAATTTTTAAGCTACTGTAGGCCAGTACATGGAGATAATTGGCTTCTTCTAAGGTTTGAATTTTGTCAAATTCTACAAGTTAGGCATTAAGTATATTGGTAGAGAAGTGTTTTCAACATTACTACTTCCCCATATATACAGGGAGGAGAGGGAAGAGAGGAAAGAGAGGAAGAAAGACCTTATACAAATAAATACAAGGATAACATAGCAAACACTAGGCTAGAACAAGTTACAGTGTGACAAAATAGAGGGGTCCCTCTGTTTAAGGTTGGGTGGATATGAACTATGGCAACTAAACAGGAGAAGAGTCAATGTATCTAATGATTAAGCTTACTTTCTTCCATACATTCATTTTGAAGTTTAAAATCTGTTTCCCTATCTTCCAAATCAACATCTTTCCAGCCTATCTCAGCTTTACCTCAGAACATTCTCTTTCACAAAATTTGTGATCTTCTATTATGATTTTCCTACTTGACCCATTTCTGAACACTCCTAGATGATTTGACAATGATTAATGTTGGCCAAATATTAAACTTGGTTTTCCCATAAACATGCCATGACACTCCTCAGGCCCCATTACTTTCACTTTTTACAACACCAAGACCATCAAAAGGTTTTATAATGAAAGAGTAAAATGATCTCCTTTGCCTATTCTGGGCAAATTAATTCCTTTTCAGTCCTACCTCCCCTCTGTTTCTACTTCTCTCATCATGGCTTTCACAAGTACTGTTTTTAGATATGCCCATAGAGTGCAAAGAACTCAGAATCCACAGAAGTACACCAGTGCTGAAAACACTTTCTGTAACTGAGGGCCCTGAGCAGCTAAAGGAAAGAGTAAAAAAAGATTCACATTAACTTTTATTTTGCAAAAGATATGTAGTTCTTACACTGTATGTAGGAACAAAACAAACCCAGTGCACCAGTGGCTTGCCTGTATAATGCCAGCGGAGAAAAGGGGACAGAATTTGTCCCTGGAATAATCTGCTCAGGCAGCTCTCCTTCACAAAACTTCAAAAGCCACACTGTAAAACTCAGAATGTAAAGTTGTTTCTGTTTTTTTTTTTTTTTTTTGACAAATTTTAATAAGTTAAAACTCAAATAGATCAAACGCTGCTTTAAAAAACAAATCCAGGAAACCTACTTATGTAAAATATTTTCAATTCTGCACTAACAGTCTGTTTGCGGCACGCTATCTTCCTAGTGACACTCCACTTTCTCAGAGTAACACGTACAGAAGCTTCACGACGGTTCAAACGGGTTCTGAAAGATTGGGGCAACTGCTGGGTCCAAGGCTCCCAGCATGCATTTGGATTGTTTAGGATTAAGAAAACTACATTTCGAGATTTTTTTTCTCATATACTACCAACTTTCCATAAAGACTTCCGCAAACCTGACTCACAGCCAGAAAACCAAACCCTGTGGGCGGGAAAGGAGAAAAACAAAAAACAAAAAACAAAAAACACCTATTACACCACCATTTCCGTCTGACCGGGCGAACAAACGTGCAAAAATGGAGAAACGCGCACCCAGGGCGGGAGCCGAGTCCTTAAACGTGCGCAGGCGCAGTCGCGCCCCTCCGTCGGCGCGTCCGCTGAGACGCTGTGCGTGCACCGGAAACCACGCCCGCGGGCGGGCGCCGTGCCGGGCCCCCGAGCCCTGCCGGTCGACGCTCGGTTCCGGCGTTAGCCCCGCCCCTACACGGGAACCCTCCAGAAGCCTTAATATCCGGGCCCGCCGCTGGCGCCGACGCGCATTTCCGGCAGCGGACGCGAAAGCCAGGTTCCGGTGACGCCTCTTCCCGTCGCTCCGCTGCCCAGGCTTCGGCTCTCTGTGCGGCAGCGCCACCTGGTGTCGCGTCTCCCGCCGACTGGGTGGGCGCGCGCCCTGCTCTCAGAACCTTCCAGAGAAAATGCGGCCCCGCTTTCCTTTCTTCCGGCCGCCAGCGTAGAGGTAGGACAGAAGTCTCCGCCCTGCCGAGTTCCCGCGCAGAAAGGATTTTGGGCGATCTGAAGCGGAAACACGCCCCATATGGGGAACAAACTGCGTCCTTTCTTGAATTTCTAGCCCGGGAGATACAGTGCATTTATTTTTTGTTTTGCAGCCTGACTTTTAGGCCACTCCCAATCGTCCCTGAATTAATTCTTTGGTTTCTGCCCTCTGAGGTCCTCTCTCTGATTCTGGGGAGATGGTACAGGCTTTAAGCATTGATTGGCTTCTGCTGTAACAGCTTTTGTTTCCTTTCCCCTATTGTCTGTTAAACCAGTGGGCCAAGTGTTCAGGGTATGTTGCAGATGCATCAAAAAGCAGACAATTTTTAGTGGATAATTTGTTCTACAATAGGCAAAGAAATTTAAGAATTTCAGAAATACATATTTTAAATAACAAGGAAAATAATGTTACCAAAGTTAGTAAAGGCAGCCTAGATTGTCTTAAAATAATGTTACTAAAGTTAGTAAAGGTAGCTTATACAGTAAAAACGCCACAGCAGAAGGGTCGGATAGACAACATAAAATCAAAAGGTCATTACAAGTGATAGACTAAATGGGTGCTTAATCTTGCTACAATCGAAATTACCAGTTAAGCCCTTTATAAGTTTAATTTTTATAGCAAATGAGTGTGTTTATGTTATTGTTATATAGTATATATTAATGTATATTAGAGAACTATTTCACATATTACTGTGAAATCTATATCTAAAAAAGAATTTTCTGACTTGTACCTAGCTAGGTCTGTTAATAATTTCAGAGGCATAAAGAACAATAAAATGGCAGAAATAAGTCAAAATGTGTACTGTATAAATTTGATGATCCTTTAAAAAATGCTGAAGTTATCAGGCTAAAAGTAAGGTTGTATTTTTACCAAGTAGTTTATATAAGTAAGTTCTAGTTCGTGTACTTTTAATAAAACTGTTCTATCTCTTTAAAAAAAGAATTTTTGCTTTCAAACATTTTTCTAGAAGCTTGTAGTTCTGATAATATTATATTTCAGTATTTTGTTGGAATATCTTGAATATCAAAATACAAATGGAAGGGAAATATCTCTTAAAATTCAGATATTAGAACTTACTAACTTGCTATTTGATGGTTCTGCCATAGCGGTCATTCTCAAATTTAAGCAGGAGTCAGAATTTTCTGAAAGGTATGGAAAGCAGATTGTTGAGCTTCAAATGCAGAGTTTGTAACTGGGTGAGGAGTTTTGGGAGTACAGATGGATAGTCAACAGCACTGATAAATTCTTAAGCAATACAGATACTATTGATACTGGAACCATACCTGGAATAATTTAGAATTAAGGATTGCTTTGTCAATAGTGCCCTTTGATGTTACAAGAAATGGTTTTAAGTTATACTAACGATTACTTGGAAAACGTGTAGTCCTGTTGATTTCATGGCTGAGAAATAGTAAACTAAGCTCTAGGACCAGAAAAATTGAACACAAATACTATATTCATATAATAAGGGAAGTATTTCATATAAATATATTCTATATATGTTCATGTGACAGAGGGTGCTATAACATCAAGAATACTAAATATTTCAGTTATTGTGAGGTAATTTCTGTTTTTCATGTTAGCTATTGAAAAAATCAGTAAACCAGAAATGATTAGAATTGACAAAATAGTTTGAGCAAACATTTTAACTTTACCCTTGGAAAACGTCAGTTTTAAATCTCTTTTTGCATTTGGTGATGTTTTTAACTGTATCAGCTCCTTCTTCCTCTGTGCTATTTTAAAATGTACACGGTGCTTTTGTTTTCAAAATGGACATTGTAGAGCTTGTCTCTTTTGAATAGTCCTTCTAAGTTTTCTCAAAGTCCATTGTGCCACTGCGTTTATTGACCCTGACCTGTGACTAAAGTAATTATTACATCTCTGCTTGCTTCTAATAGAAGTACAAATACTGCTACATATATTTGTTGTGTTCCTATCTTATATTATTAAAGCTAGTAAAATATTTGTAGTGTTTTCATTAACATGGGGACTTTACTATAAAAATAATTGTTGAGGGGCTGGTGAGATGGCTCAGTGGTCTAAAGCACCTACTTAGAACAAGCTTAGGAAAACATCAGGGACTGCGGTTCAATCCCCCAGCACCACATGCCAGGCAGCCCTGCCCCCTGGTGGGCTGAGCTGGCCACACACACACACACACACACACACACACACACTTAAATAAAATTAAAAAAATAATTGTTGATTTACAAAACCATGTATCTAATAAAAAAAAGAAACTGAAATAGTGTATTTGCAGTGATTCAGTAAGGTTTCTATTAATCTGTGGCAAATTTAATAAGTTCACTGAAATAATTAAAGGAATAGATTCACTGTGATCTTTGAGGAATGAATCCTTACTTTCTAAAAATGTAAGTAGTTTATTACAAAATCATATAACTCTGATTGTACCTTGTATGTTTTTATAAAATTAGCTGTTAATCACAGTTGCCTCCTTTATCTTTAAAGTCAGTCCACTAGATTATTTTTATCTGTGTCAGATTTGAGGGTCCATAATTGGTTATTACTCTGAAACAAGTTTATGGATGTTGAGGGTTCTTACAGAAAAATCCTAGCGTTCATTTTCTGTATTTTCCTATGAATGAGCCCAATTTTATAGAGTCATTTTTACTCATACGAAAGCTTTCTTAGTAGTAACCTACTAAATGAGTTATTCAGACTTCCTTAATTTGGTATTCGTAGACTAAAATTACTGCATTACCAGAAATAACTGAGTGTCCTAATTTAGAGCATCATTAAGTTGTCTGGTCCTTTTGGTAATTTTTGAAAATTCTTGCTCTGCATGCATGAATGCAGCCAGTTGGAATTCCCATAATATTCAAGACAGTTACTTTTCTGCCATTGTATCATCAGTATTACATGAAAATGTTTTAAAATGTTAACTGTTGTTAATTATTGCTATTCTTCCACTTACTCTATTATAGGATTATGTGAGATTGCATGTATGCATTTATGATATTTTTGTAACTGTTAGGTGTTACAATTTGACTGGTTTCTAACACTCAAAAAATTTTTTTTCTACTAAGCTTTCGAACCTTATACTTTAGGATTTTTTAATCCTCTAACTTGAATAGGCCTCCATTAAAAAACAAGGGGGGGGGAATAGTTGGTAGTAGGGCGGTATTGCCGTAAGAAGCTAAATTACTTGCCTTTGGGTAATTACTCTTTAGCACTTTAGACTAAGAAAACAAAAGCACATGTTTGATATTTCATTTTAAATCTACCATGTAAAAACTGTTAAGAAAAAAATCAAGAAATCACTTATAATCAAACCCATTAGAGTTACAACAGCCTTTTCAGCACAAACCTTAGAGATTGAGATCTTGAAATGTTTCAAGCCCTAAATGTTAACAGCTTCCAACCAGACTCATATATCCCGCAAAACTTTCTTTCAAAGTTGAGAGAGAAATGTTTCTCCATGGCAAACAACATTTCAAGAAATTCATGACCATCAAATAAATGGCCATGCTGAAGACTCTAGTAGAATGACAGACAAGGTGAGCAGGTAAGCAGGGTGGAGTGAGGAGAAGAAAATCAGCAGTACAAAAATAATGCACTGGAAGGAATAAATGCCTTTCAGTGAGAACTTTCAAGACTAATGGTCTGTTACCCAATCAATAGACAGATGGTTAGGATGACTCAGAAAACAGAATTCAGTGCTGTGTAGATACAAAAACAAAAAAACTTAATCCTAAAAGAAATATATGGATTGAAAATCAAGGGTTGAAAAACATTATTCCATACAGTGGGAACCCACAAAGAAAGCAGAAGTAGCTATTCTGATTTCAGAAATAGTGGATTTGAAGCAAAAAACTGATCAGAAGAGGCAAAGAAGGTCATGACATATGGTTAAGGGAACAGTTCAGCTGGAAGAGATAACCATTATAAACATGTATGCACCAAATGCTAGCACACCCAACTCCATAAAAGAAGCACTCCTAAACATTATGATATACGAATGTATAAGATTGGCTTATGATGGTCAGTCACAGAGTTGAATGAGAAAGCATGCAGAGGGTGTCAGCAGGCTAGAGGTTGAAGGGTTCAGTCCAAGATCTGGAGCTCACTACAGTGTTCAGTGCAAGTCCTTATCAGAACACTGATGAGTCTGCCACAGAATGCTCAAAAATCTGTGCTGAAAGGCAGAAGTCTGAAGAGTCTGTAAGAAAGGCTAACGAGTCCCAGGTAGAAGCCAGATAGTCTCTGCCCGAAGCCAGGAGACAACTACAGAGCTAAAGGTTAAGACTGGAGTTCCTTCAAAGAAGGAGCAGTCAGTCCTTCATTTCTTTTTTATTGTATGCAAGATGGGGGGAGCGAGTCCTATACACCCATACCATCTCCTTGCCCTTCTCTTACATAGGTTCAGGATGTTTACAAAGTAAGGATTCTGGTCTTCTGCTGAATCACTATGCTAAAGTTCTAAACTTTTTTTTTTTAACTTCTAAACTTAAGTTGACAAATGAATAACATTCTAGAATGGGTAAGGGCATGTTCTCTACAACCCAGGATATACAACTAAGTTTCTTAATTAAGCTTCTAGGCTTCTAGACACAATGTATCAACCATTACAGACTTTTAAAAAAATTCAGATAAATACCAACATAAATATAATGGGGGAAATCAGTATCTCACTATCACAAATAGATCTATTAGATCAAAATAAATAAATACCAGAGTTGAAGCAAATCTTCATACAGAGGGACTTAATAGATATCTATAGCATGTTCTACCCAGTAACAATGGGATACATATAAGCAACACATGTAATTTTCTCCAAAATAGACTATATAATAGCTGTTATGGCTTGTATCTAGATGTCCTCCAAAAGCCTTATGAGCTCCTAGGTGAAGAGTTTTGAATGTGGCTGGATTAAGTGAGTGATACTGGGATTAAGTAGATAATGGGAGCCACATGGTGGGTATGAGTGGTACCAATCAATATTGGCTTGTAGCCTGGGTAGAATATAAAGGAACAGAAAGAAGGCAGGCTTGCTGGTTGCTGCATCTGCCTTCTGCTTGCTACACCATGAACTATTTCTCCTTTCTGATGGCCCTCTGTCATGCCACCCCACCTTGGAATCAGCTACCTATGGACTGAAACATCTGTACATTATAAGACAAACCTTATCTTCTTTAAATTTGTGGATGTTAAGCTAGGCATAGTGGCACATACCTATAATTTCAACACTCAAGATGCTGAGGTAGGATCTTTGTGAGAGTTTGAGACTAGCCTGGTCTACAAAGTGAGCTCAGGGCCAGCCTGAACTGCATAGAAAGACCGTGTCCCAAAAAGACAACAACTTGGAAACATTAGGTATTTTCTCAGTATTGAGAAACAAAACCAAGACAGTAGCTCATAAAGCAAGTAAGTAAATGCATAAATGCAAAAGGATTTAAATTATTCTATGCATATTATCAGGTAATAGTGCACTGAAACTAGAAATTAGTGGCAAAGGAAGCTACATAAATTATGCAAGCAGATGGAAAGTAAACACCTTGAATAATCAATGGGTGAGAGAAAAATTAAAAAAATTCCAAGGATCAAACAATATTAGTGCAACATGTGAAAACCTATGGGACACAATGAAAGCAGTCCTAAGAAGGAAGTTTATAGCTTTGAATGTCCATGTCTCAAAAAGAGTGAGCCCAAATCATCCAATGATGCATATCAGTGCTTAACAAAACAAGAACAATCCAAATCCCAAACTAGTAAAGGGAAGGTAAGTATAAATATCAGAGCAGAAATTAATGAAATTCATGTTAAAAAACCAAGGACCAGTGAATCAAGGTATTCTTTGAAAGAATAAACAAAATAGACAAATACGATTTTTTAAAAAGTAACAACTCAAGGGAATTAGAAGTGAAAAAGGTGAAATGACAACGAATTCTGCCCCAAATCCAGAAGATTATTAGTAATTACTTTGAGAACCTATACCTTAATAAAATGGAGAATTCAGAAGAAATTTATAGATTTCTAGTTACTTATGAACTAACAAAGCTGAACCAAGAAGACATAAAAACTTGAGTAGTCAAATGTCAAGCAACAAGATTGGAGAATGAATAAAAAAAACAAACCAAAACTACCAAGTAGAAAACCACAGTCCTCATGAATTCACTCCTGAATTCTGTAAGAATTTTAGAAAAGATTTGATGCTACTTCCCCTCACGTTCTTTAATCATATAGAAAATGACTCCCAAAGTTGTTCCTAGGAGCTACTATTAGCCTGGTTTCTAAACCAGAAAAGGACACAGCACCACCACCAAAAAAGAATACAGTTCAACAATCTCTTTAATGAACACTGATAAAAAATCCTTAATAATGTACTGGCAAACAGGACACAACAAGTGATCAAAAAGATCATATATCATGACCAAATAAGATCCCATGATACATAGATGGTTTGACAAATTTAAATCAATAAATGCAATCCATCACATAAACAAGCAATGACAAAAATCATGTAATTATCTCAAAAGATGCAGAAAAAGCCTTTAGTAAGATTCAGTATCTATTCATGATAAAAACACTGAAGAAAATTGTTATCTTTTTAGTCTAATAAAAGCCATTTATGATAAACAGTAGTGCAAACATATTACATGAGAAGCTAAAAGCTTTCCCTCTAAAATCAGGATCCAGACAACATCATTGCACTGATTTAGCAGTCACCTATCCTTAATCTCAGCACCCTTGATCCGAGCATTGCACTACGAATCAATCATAAACTTTATATTCAGCTGTCCCTGAAAAACCCTATATAAAACTGCATGAGGCCTTTTTTTTTTGTGGGGGGGAGCTGGCATCTAGGCACAAGCCATAGTACTAATATAACAAAATACAAAGTCAGTACACAAAAATAGCATTTCTCTAATAAGCTTGATATTAGGAAAATAATAACTCACAATAGCATCAAGAAAGTAAATACCTAAAAATTGATGTAACCAAGAAATAAAAGACCTTTACAATGAAAAGTACAGCACTCTGATGAAAGAAAGATCAAAGGGGCCATCAGAAAAGGGGAAGATGCTGGGTGTGATGGCCCATATCTGTAATACCTGAACTGGGGAGGCTGAGGTGGAATCTCCATGAGTTTGAGGGTAGCTAGGCTACAAAATGGGAGGGATAATAACTAGAATTGTAAAGAATTCCTCCCCCACCCAAATTAGATGCTTCCCAAACAAGAACCAATTTAAGAATGGGCAATTGAGATGAACAGACAATTCTCAGAAGTACAAGTGGCTAATGAAAAAGAATACAGAAATGTAAATTAAAACAACACTGACATTCCAGCTTACTCCAGAAAGAATGGCTATCATGAAAAAATTCAGATAATAAATTCTGGTGAGGCTATGGAAGGGGCCAGAACCCTTGTATTGTTGGTAGGAATATAAGTTAATATACCAATTATGGAAATTTCTTAATAAACTAAAGAAATTGCATTAAATCCAGCTATTCTCCTTTGGGTATCTTTCTGAAATAAAGACATTGTATTACAGTGACAGATAACATACCCAAGTTAATAGTAGCTACATCTTGGAAGATGCCTACATATCCATCATTAGGTGAATGGATAAAGAAAATGTACTTTGTTTTTTATAATGGAACTACTGTGCCAGAAAGAAGAATACACTTGAATCATCTGTAGGAAAGTAGATGTACCTTGAGCACAATGTGAAGTGAAAGAAATCAGACCCACATGCTTAAATGTCACGATTTCCCATATGAGAAATCTAAAATATAGTTAAATAATAACATAAAACATAGATAACACAAAATAGCAGACAGCTTTTGCATGTGGGGAGGGTATCAGGAGTTGGAGGGAAGGAGGAGAGAGGAGAAAAAAAATTGAGACTGTTGTATAAATAGCGTGCATGAGGACTATGATTATCATGTACTACAAACATTTGCTAATAAAAAAGACTAATGAAAATGTTAAATGGAATAGAGCATTAAGGAAAAAAACTAACTGGTAATTTATTAATCAAGAACTGTGTATCACACTTTTTTATTAATATTACTTGCTGTATTTTTGGGAGCATTATTAAATAACTATTTTGTTGACTAAAAGTAATTCATAACTTTTTTTTTACCATGATTATCAAATGAAATGTATAGGAAATTAGGTATAATTTATTTTTAACCAAGGTTTGGCAGCTTTTGGTATAGTAATTAGGTTAGTACTCTAGTGTCAAAATTATTTTTAAAGATAATTTTATTTTTAATTATTTTGAGGTCCCATTTCTTAGTTTTTATTTTCTAAGAACCTAATGCACATATGGTTGTATAATGAACATCTGTGGAAGAAAGCATTTCTCCAAAGAAAAATGGGAACTAAGTTAATTCAGCTGTTACAAATATCTCAGCTAGTATTTTTTTTTTTTTTTTCGGAACCGGGGATTGAACTCAGGCCCTTGTGCTTGCCAGGGAAGCGCTTATTGTACTGAGCCATCTCCCCAGCCTATATAAATACATTTTTAAAATCAGTGCTGTTTTTGCTAAAATCAGTGGACTTAACTTTTACATTTTATCCTAACAATGCTAATATCCACATTTTCATTCAGCATTGGACAAATTTTCTCTGCTGTATTGGACATTATAGCTTTGTCATCACTGTAAGCTGAATATCTCTAGCCTTCAGACTGCCTTATACTGGTTCTTGTGTTAACAACTTTCAGATTTTCAAATCTTTTGGTTTAAATTTTAAGCTTCATATAAAAATTACCTGTCATTTCCTAAGTTACTCTTGGAGAGTATATTCAAATTAATTATTCTGCTCTGTTCATTTTAATGGCCGTAGTACTGTAGGGTGAGCTAAAGTATTATTGTGTTGTCAGAATAATGACATTTCTTTTTGTGGTCAATAGAACACTATGTACACTCACATTCCACTGATAATACAATTTTACATTGGTAAATTATTTATTAATGTTTCATGTAATACTACTGAAATAAATGATACTTCTTTGGATTACATTTTAATGCTTTCTCACATAATGTGAATAAAATATTATGTTTTATGTACTGTACTGTGTTGTGTTGTATTGCATTTTATTGTATGTTTTCCTGAGACAGAGTTTCCCTGCGCATTTCTGGCTGGCTTTGAATGCTGTATTCAGGCTATTCACAGCCATTTGTTTTAAAATTATCTTTTCAGAGCAGTTATTTTTTTAACTTTACAAAGTATCTTTGTAAGACTTAGTATTACATTAATTATTTTATTTCTTTCGAGACAGTAATTTTGTTACTTCTCTTTATAATCCTATTACTAACATTGTCCCTGTTATATAGAAGATGTTCTATAAATGTTTTTTTGAACTGCTATTATTACTAAGGGTAGTAATTTTATAAAAATGATTTCAGTCCCTATCCTCATGACTACCTTTTAGTTTTCTGGAGAAATTCAAATGAGCCGATGGATAATCCATTGGTAAGACACAAGTAGGTGTACCGATAGTTTTTTGAGAGGCTATAGAGAGTGTAGGGAGAATGATATAACCATGACCCCTGAATTAAAGGAAATCATATAGAGCTGTGATAGAGCACAACATTTCTGTACTAGAGCATATTAAGCATGTTCATATACTGTACTTTCTTTTAAAATGTGACTATGTTGGTAAGACATATTTTTTCCTAGTTTTATTTATTTGTGTTTATTTCTAAAAATTAATAAAATGTTAACCAATATGATAGAGAAAATAGAAAGGAAATGAGAACAGGTAGAAAAAATAATTATTAACTTTTCTTTATAAATTATTATAGGCTTTACTCAATGATAGTTGTACTTTTTGCTGTCTATAGGTTCAGTACCTCATTTTAACCAAGTTATTCATGTGGAAATTAGTATATATTCTAACAACTAAAAACAATATTAAATATAATTGACTTTTATTTAATGTTTCTAGGCATATGAGGAGTATGTTACCATTTGCTTTGTGCTCACAAATTAGAGAAGTTTGGAAATATTTTTAATCTAAAGAATACAAAACAGAAGGAAAGTAAAAGCATTAGAAACAATACAGAATTTCAAACAAAACAATAGGAGTTTGACAGTGGTTGCTATATTGCATATTGTGCTCTTCAAATTAGTTGTTCAGATTACGAGGTATAAACATACAAAATTCGTTTAAAAACGTTATAAGAAGTTAAAAAGGATAATAAAAAAACAATTACTCTCTGTGGAAAATAATTTTGAAGACTACTACTTTTAGAAGATTATTTTCTGAACCACATTAACCTACCACATTTATTCATAGTACTTCTTTGTGTTATGTCTTGTTTTCCAAAGAGTACTACCTATTTTATTCAGCTGGTACACATTCCCTTTAAATACAAGCATCAAATTCAGATTACACTTTAGGATTAAAGTGATTTAAATACAAATGAAGTTCAATATTTTTATAATTTATAATACATAAATGATAATATATGTAATATATATTATACTACATAAATGATAATATATTATATATTATTATATAATAATGTAATAATATATGTAATATATAATAATATATATGTAATATATTCCATGTATATATATTACATATATGTTATCATTTATGTAGTTGGTACAGGATCTTACTACGCAGCTCAGACTCATAGTGATCCTCCTGTTTTCAGCCTTCCCGGCACGGGGACTACAGGAGTGGACCATCACACTCAAACTTGCTAGCTCAGCATGCCCCAGGGGCAGGACTGGCACATGCAGGACCAGGAATTGAACCCTGGTCACTGCACTTGCCAAAGCAGGCACTTAGTCTGCTGAGCTATCTTTCCGGCCCTAGAACTTCTTGCATTTGGTATAACCAACTGAATGTTTATTGCTGAAGCCCTAACTCCCAGGGTGATGATGGTGTTAGTATTGGGGGGCTTTGAGAAATATGTAGGCTTAGATCAAATCATGAGAGTGAAGCTTCCGTGATAGGATTAGTGTCCTCAGTGACAAAGGAAGAATTAACAGAACCGAACTGTTCCCCTATGCATGAAAGCTGCAGAATGCAAACCGAGCAAAGTGCCAACCAAGAAATGAATCAGTTGCCATCTAAACCTGGGACTTGTCAGCCTCCAGACTGCAAGTGATACATACTTGTTTCATGCCATCTAGTTTACAGTATTTGGTTATAGCAGCCCAAGCTAAAACATTGGGATATTATTTTCAGGTTCTACGAATTTAACACACAATAAGAAAATGTAACTGAAATTGCAGGTAATGTACTAAAAATTCCCTGCCATAGAGCTACCCCACTCTGGTCTCATCCTTGTAAGCAAGATGCTAATTAGTGGAATATTATTATTAGTTATTAGATATTAGTTTGTAATTTGTAACTTTAAACATTTTTCCTTATAGGACTTCAACTTGATTTAAAAACGTAGATTCTGAGGGTTTAATTTAGTCTTTTTAAAAAATTGTACCAGGGATCAAACTCAGTACCTTGCCCTAGCCAGGTAGGCACTTAGGCCTCTGAGCTATCTCTCCAGCCTAATTTAGAATTTTTTTTAATACCAGTCAGTCTCAACCAGACTGTTGAGAGGCATAATGTTTTAGGGAATCATCATTTTTGAAGGAAAATAACTAGCCTTTGAAAGAAGAAACGTCTGGAGGTACGAAACCTGTCTCTTTGCATAGAATCTAGAGTGATTAAAAACCCATGGTAAATACTACCTCAAAGTGTGGAAGAGGTAAAAACAATCAGTCTTGCCAACCATAGGTCATGAAAAATGGCCTCTTTCATGCATCATAAAACTTGCTGCCAGATGAGTTTCAACAGGTCACTGCAGCAACTGCTTAGAGGAAATTAGTCCCTTTTTGACTCTAGAACTAGAGAATTTATTTGTAAAGCCACAGAAAATTCATTTGTACCCATATTTAAATCTCTAAAACATCTCATTGCTGATTTTAATATAAAAATATTTTAGAGTCAATAATATCACCAGCTAAGTTCCAGGTTTTGTGGCTATGCTTTCATTATATTGAGTGGATTTGCAGTGCACAAAATCAGAGTCCTTCAGTTAAGTCCCACATAATTTAATATAATCTTGTGTTTGCTTTGAGTTCTTTCTATCTCTTTTATCCTGCAATCTGTTGAAAGTAGTTCAGCAGACTTAACAATTTTTGGACTGATGGCATTTTTTTTATGTCTTCAGTGCAATCATTAATAAGCCCCACGAAAATGTTTTTTTCTCTCAGAAGCCACTGTAGCCAGCATTGCATTAGATAATGGTATCTTTCTCTCTTGCTACTTCTTTAACCTTTTCTAGTTTTAGGTTGCTATGAAAGAACATAAATTTATGCAGATAGTAATCCAAATAACTTAGAAGGAATATATTTTATGGTTCTGGATTTCTAATGTATAATACACATTAGCTGTGCATGAAAATAAAATCCTGATTGCTAGGGATGTACATCCACTGAATAAGGTGTGCTTGGAATTTTTGCGTCCTTGGGTTCAATCCCCAGTAAGTCCCATTTTCAAGACAGCCTGCACTAGGAAGAGAGTATGCAGTGAGTTAATTATTGAAACTGTCATACCAATTTGATTTGAAACTGTCTCATTGCTATTTGTCTCTCAATAAAATTGTGGAAAAAAAGCCTGAATGGAGAGAGAGAGAGAGAGAGAGAGAGAGAGAGAGAGAGAGAGAGAGAGAGAGAGAAAGAGAGAGAGAGAGAGAGCGCTAAAAAGGTTTATGTAATTGCTGTAATGTTTATAATCTTCGTAGGAAACATGGGCATTTTTGATATTGCTAAAAAGTTTTCTGTTTGAACTGTTTTACTGTTCATTTTGCAACTGCTGGCAATTTAAAGATGTTTTCCTGTGACAGACTGTTACGCCTGAGCCACTGATAGAAATGGTCTTTATCTTGTAGTTTTCTGTGTCACTTAGAAATGCTTTTTGTATTCCACTGCATTTCTTGTCTTTCAAAAAGTTTTTGTGAGTGGCTTCAGCTATGTATTACAGTGCCAAGTTATCTTCCTGCAATTCATTACTCACTTCTGCTAGTTTATAAAATTTTTTATATAAATTTTATTGAGAAAGAAATAGCATTGATAGTTTCTAGTTTATTAAATTTAATACCTTGAATAACCATGGATAATTTCAGATTGCTTTTCATTTAAATCCTCTTAAATTAATTGTGTCTCCAAATACTTGCTAATCTCTTGCAATCATAGCATAGAGATAATTTTCAGCATTAGTCAATCCAAAAAGTGTCATCATTGCATAACCCCACCCTAGGGCAATTGTGCACCACATAATATGACTAATATGTTATTTCTGCGTAAACCACAGCCACAGTTAAAACGTGATACATTTTGGCCTACAGAATTTTCAGTCAGCCTGAAAGAATTGGTCATTTAAAAAAATTTTAACATTTTATTAAAGTAAGCTTATTTCAAATTTTTCAAAATATTAATAGCTGAACTAACATTTATTTTATGTTTTCTGAAAAAGTTTATCATCCATAATTTCCATTATGGCCATGCCCTCAAAGGACTCTAAACCATAGTTTGGCTGCATATATATCTTTGCCAAATGACTTTATTCATATTTTTCTCTTTCTTCAGAATAACTGTCCATTCTCATGTATCCAGTATTTGTTAAACACTGTATCCAAAGCATATGGTTTTTTCTTTATGAAGCCTTCTGCAATTCTCCACAAAAAGTAAAACTTTTACTGCTGAGATTACGTAGTACTTTTTGTACAGTCTTTAACATTTAAAAGATGTATGTATCATTAAACTTTGAAAGGTCTAAAAATTCTATCTCCTTCTTTCTGTGCCCTACAGTACCAAGTTATTAATCTGCTTGTCGAAATTTTTAAAAATGACTTAGCAAAATAACATTTAATTTTATTGGCATAAAGATGAATTTACCTAATCTGGCCCATTAAAAGAAGAAATTGGGAGGAGTGAGACGACCCGGGGACCGGTAGGATCCTGAACAGACCCAGAGCGCAGACCTGGTGAGTGAGTGAGACAACCCGGGGCAGCGGGATCCTGAACAGACCCAGAGTGCAGGCCTGGCGAGTGAGTGAGAGACCCAGGCCAGGATCCTGAACAGACCCAGAGCGCAGGCCCGGGGAGTGAGTGAGACAACCGGGGCCTGTGGGATCCTGAATAGATCCAAAGCGCAGGCCCGGCAAGTGAGTGAGACAACCGGGGCCTGCAGGATCCTGAATAGACCCTGAGCGCAGGCCCGGCAAGTGAGTGAGATGACCCGGCCCACGGATCCTCATTCGATCCAGGCTGTAGGCCCAGCAGGGAACCCTTCAGCAAAACTCCCTGCAAAGAGGCTAGAGGCAAGACCCACCCAGCTGATTCAGGAGCAGAACACACTCCCAGAGAGACACAAAGGGTTCAGCTCTAATGCCTGTGGCAGAAAGAAGTGGAGCACACAGCCAGAACCAAACACCCACCTGGAGGAATCTGAACTTCGTAGATCCAGACCTGGTGCTAAGGTAGTAACTCTATCTAAGCTCTACACCAAAGATCAGGAGACAGTGGTATACAAAATGACAAAGAGAAGGAACAAAATGCAGTCTCAGGCCCCGAGTCCACCCAGTACATATGCAGAAGACACTAGCACTGAGAAAAATGGAAATCACACACCAGATATCTCTGAAATAATAGCGTTGACAGTAAAGAATCAACTGCAGAAAGGTATAGAAGAAAGCAGATCAGAAATAATTTTGGAACTAAAAAATGTAGTGGTAACTATAATCAAAGAAGTACTAAGTGCTTCTAAAGAATACACTGATAAAAAAATAGAGGAGGATGTAAAAATGATGGAAC
>NW_004524614.1:11716851-11724629 GCF_000260255.1 Octodon degus
AAAAGAAAAAAAAGAAATTGGGAATCTGAAGCAGTGAGATCAAAATTTCAAATCCAGCCTGGGAAATTTAGCAAATTAGTGAGGTCCTGTCCAGGTAGATTGAGAGAGAGAGAGATAGACAGATGGAGTGCAAGCTAAGGATTTAGCTCAGTTTAGGGCCTGGGTTCAATCCCCAGTACCCATCCCCTAAAAAATCAGCTTCACACATGCTTTATGTAATGTAATATCAATTAATATTTATAGAGAGTTTCTTAGTGTAATAATTGAAAGATGAGAAACAGAAAGCAAGCATGAGAATGCTTGCCATGGAGTGAAGTTAGATTTAGCTTAAGCTGTTGGAGGAGTCAACAATGAGTGTACTGAGATACTGCTTATGGGTTTTTCACTAAGGTTTATTTTACTTTTTTTAAATAACAGATTTGTTGCCTTTTCTCCATTTAAAAATATATGTAAAAGTTGTATTTTGATAAATTTGTAATATCTTTGGTGACTTTAAATAGAAGAAGACCACACCGATAATAAAGTGGCAGCCTTGTTGCCTTTGGTGAATTTTTTCTTTCTTTTTTTTTTTTTTTGCAGAACCAGGGATTGAACTCAGGCCCTTGCGCTTGCCAGGGAAGCACTTATTCCACTGAGCCATCTGCCCAGCCCCTCCTTTGGTGAATTTCTTATGAACTGTTTAAAAAGATGTATTTGACAAATGTGTAATATACTTGATGACTAGATAAAGGGTCACACTGGAAAGTTAATTTACTGTGGATTTTGTGACCTCTGAAAACTACTGTGATAGATGACTTGAGCCTCTAAACCCAAGGATGGAGCAAGTGGAAACAGAAATTACTGTAGGTTACCACATCACTCATCCAATCCAGGACTGAACAGATCAAACTATATGTAATGGAAGGAAATGGTTATTGGCACTAATGTCAGCCAACTACCAGAGCCTTAATTCCAAAACACCTTAGGTATTTTCTTCTTTCCGTCTTTGAAATAACCATATTCTCATTTATCCATCCTTTGGGGTCCAAATCAATGACACTTTCTTTGCAAAACTCTTCCATGCCCAATTAACTGTCTTCTCTTTGGTGCTTTTAAAGTCCCTGTGTCTGTATCTGTTAAAGAACTTAGATATTGTTTTATAATCTCTCATTGCCTGACATTCAGAGGCAGTGTCTAGTGTTCTGTACTAGTCCATCCCTAGCACTATTTCTGGCCTACTTGATGACGTATACTGTATATGGAATTTCTGTTTTCATTAGAATCACAGTTTTTCACTTTATAGGAAACATTGCATCCTATCATTTTTTAAGGTTACTCTCACTTCATTTTAGATGGCTCCCCATGTCTGCTGACATTTGCTAGTCAAAGTAACAGAGAAGTGAGAAAGTTGTCAGCATAGTGAAACAGGTTTCTACGTATCCTTCCTTTATAGAATTAAGCAGTAGGAGGCCCCATTGTCCTCAGGTGTAATGTATTTTTAGGCAATCTTTGCTGTATCTGAATTTCATCTTTCCTCAATCTATTTCTTATCTAGTTTATAACAGGCCTTCCATCACATACCATATTATTTAGGTCCTAGCATGGGTATTTTCCAGTTGTCTAATCTGATGGTTCAGTAATTTCTTATTCTGTATTTTAAGCCACAGAATGCCCTTTTAATAGGTCCTATAGGGCAATTTTTGTGCTTTACTGCAGTCATCAGTTTGTCTCCAAAGCCTTATTTAACTTTCACTTGATTATTAACATATATTGCCAAAGTGAAATGCAGATGTGAACACCACTTTTTAAACTCTTGTGTCAAGAAATAAATACAAATAAACTTTTTATAAAATCCATAACAAATATTCTTACAGGAATAACAAAACTAATGGCTAAATTTTAACTTTGAAACATTGAAGAGAATCATGACGTCTTTGTGAAAACAGACTAACAGTGACTCAGAAAAGATGAAGTCTTGGTAAAAATAAACACAAAACAGAGCTGATGGTCAGCAAAAGGTAAACTTTGTGGCAGACTGTGAACTGACAGGGATCAAAGCATGTTTAGATAACAAAGCAATTTCATAGAATTAATAAACAAAAGCACATATTTATAATGATAGAATTATAATTGACAAATCCTTATCTAGAATTTATAAAATTTAAAATGGACAAAATTTTTCCATAAAACATACCTTTACTTAATTTATACAGAAAATGGATAGCAATAGAGCACTTCAGAAAATATAGAAATGGACACAAAGTAAAAATAGTTCAACTGCATGAAAAGAGAAATGGTTTAGTGGTTAAAGTAGTTAATGAATTCATTCTGAGATATATGAGATATGATCAAAACGTATGGTGACTTTTTAAATGAAAAGTTTTATTACAATAAAAGGCACATTGTCATCAGTCCCAACCAGAATAACCTATCTCACTGTAGTGGATTTCTAACTGGTGGTCAACTTGTTACACCCAGCTACACTGAACCAGTGTGGTGCTGGGTGTGGGTGGCCCATCTGAGGATTGTTGCCTGAGGCTTGTTCCCTAACAGCCTCTCTTCTTCCTCTCCAATTCTGCCCAGCGTCACACTGGTTCAGTTCAGCTGGGTATAACAAGTTGACCACCAGTTAGCAATTCACCCGAATGTCTTTCCTACAGTAAAAAGCACATTACCATTAATCCTGCTCCAAATACTACCCCTAGTTTTGAAAGTATTTGTCTCATCTTCCACGTCATTTTCAGAAGCAGTTCTGGAAGTTGTCTCTGGAATCTTTTAATGAAAGCCTTGACATTATTCAAAATGCTTATGGCAATTTTTGTTTAGTAAAATCATTATAATGTGTCTTCATCCAGCCCATTCACTAAGTCAGGCACCTTACAACTTTTGGCTCTTACACAAAGTCAAAATGACCTGAAATGTAAACTTTTTTTTTTCATTTTTCTCTCTTTTTTTTGGTATGTGTGAGGGTTCTATGCAGTAAGAAAATTTGGAAATCCTACATTGTTGAGGACATCCCCCTGAAAAAAACTATGTTTATTTGCCAAGTGATGTATTTGGTGTTACATAGTTGTCATGTCTTTCCCACAGTTGAGCAAACAGCTGACAACTCAAAACTAACACAAGATAATTTATACCCATTGTCCTTTACTGCTGGATCAATTGCACCAGTGTTTAATTCAAAATAGGGAAGAGGTAATCAAACATTTCATCCATGTTGACTAAATTCTACACTTTTTAGGGACAGGGAAAAGACATGCACAGAGAGATGCCCAAAACACCCTGAAGCACTTTCCACATGCCATTTTGTCTACCTGGAATGCCCCTCTTCCTCCAAACATCTATGTTCATTAGTGAGATTTAGAGGGATAAGTCAGTGTCAAAACTGCAGGACAGAGCTCTTCGACTGCAAAGGTCTGGAGATGACAGATCTATTTCCAGTGTATTTTGATTTTACCATGGCACTTAGTCCAATGAGAATTTTTATGGGGAATAGGAACTCATTTTTTGCTGAATAAATTAATAAAATAGTTGATTCGTGAAATTAGATTAGTTAAAATAATGGCATGGATGCATCCCTCTCAAAATTCAAGTGTGCTAACATGACAGTATTACAAGTTTAGGGCTCTCAGAAATGATTTGATCTTGTGGTTCCTTTCTCATTAATGCACTAAAGAGTATAACAAAAGAAGCTTCGTAAAGAATTTAACTAGCTTCCCCTTTTGCTTTCTTCCATGTAAGCATGCAGGAAGACCTTCGCCTAACCTAATGTTAGTTCCTTGATTTTTACATCTTCTATCTTTTAGGGCAATAAGAAAGCTAATTGGTATTCTATCTGTGAATGAACCAAGAAAAAATAGTTTCCATTAGCAATTGAATATTTTTAGTTCAGATGTTTTAAACTTACTGTTGGTGCTGCTTTTTTGATGATTGATAGCTGTAAGTAATTAATCTTCCCTCCAACGACTAATTGTCTCATTAAGAAATGTAATAGTCACATAATCCACATATTCCTACCAATCATTTATGCCCCAAATATTCTTTATAGTAATGAAATTTGAGAGGAATCTTAAAATTTTCCCACCAAAGATAGGCAAAAAAAATATATAGTATGAGAAATTCAAATTACATAGAAAATAATACGACTTAAAGTAACAAACCAGAGTTGGTTGGGTTTTTGTGGAATCCTTTTCTCTGGCACTGGTAATAGAATTCCTTGTGATGTTAATATCTTAATGCTTTAGTATCTTAATGCTCAATGTTTTAATTGCACACCTGTCTGAATGGCAGCTGAATGTACTGAGCTTCAGAAATTCCAAGTTCCATTATTCAGTAAACACAACACCAAGTATTTCTTTAGCATTTTGTGTTTTACAGAAAGTCCTTCCAAATACATTTTTCCTTTAATCTTTACCATCATCCTGATTTGTATGAATACTTGTTTCTGTTTTTTTTTTTTCTGCAGAAGCTGATTCCTGATTAAATGATTTGCATAAGGTACTCAGATTTGTGCAAAACAGAACTTGAGTGAAAACTCAATTGAGGTATTTCCAACAATACTATATTTTATCAAGGTGGCAATGATCATGAATAAGATAATTTCTAGTCTATAGAAAAATAAATTCATTGTAACACATGATGTAATTTTTAAAGAGGTTTCTTTTAACTATAAATATCACTATGTAAAATACCAAATATTTCACTTGGATTTAAAAAATTAAGAGGCTTGCAAGATATTTAATAGGAAAAGGAAGGCTAGCCAAATAGCTCAGCAGATTAAAGCTCCTGCTTGGGCAGACACAGGGGCCGAGAGTTTGATCCCCTGGCCTGCCATACTGTCCCCGACCCCAAGGTGTGCTGAGATGGCAGTTGAGACTGGGCTTGGTGGGACACTCCTCTAATGCCAGCACTTGGGAGGCTGTAAACAGGAGGATCATTACAAATCTGATCAACGCAGTGAGATCTTGTACACCTAAATACAAATAAATGGAAAAGGAGTCTGTTTTCTTGTATATAAATTTTACTCGAATAAAAAAACTTGAAGGAAATTCTAAATATTAATGTGCTATAAAACATAATCTAATAAAAAAGAGTGTTATTACTACAATGAGTTCAATAACACAACACCCAGAAACAGAACATGCAGATGTATAGGATGTTATAAAAATTATATGAATGTTTAAATTGAAAAAATGTTACAGTAAAATACACATTGCTGTTAACTCCTCTGCAGAATACTCTTTCCCACTTCAGACTTATCTCATCATCTTGCTATTTGCAGTTCTGGAGATTGTCTTTCATGAATATCTTTAGCTACCTTCTCATGGCTGCCTTGATTCATGATCATTTTGACTTTGGGAAATATGCAGAAATCTCAGGGTGCCAGATTTGGTGAAGAAGATGTTAAGAATATATCTGTAGTGGATTTCTTTTTTCTTTTTAAATAATTTTATTGAGAAACAAATAGCAGTGAGACACTTTCAACACCAATTAGACAGACAGTTTCAATAATTAACATATTGCATACTGTTGTCTTAGTGGTTATTCATTGTACAAGATGCAGACATGATATCCTGCCCACAAACACTATTAAAACAAATCTTTCTACTCATTGAATTAAGAGAATGTAGCTGTATATCTGTCCTATTTTGAGTATACAGATACAAAATGGTTGTTAATTTGTATCCCCTTTTTTGTTTAGTTTTGTCAGAGAAAGGTATTGTACTGTATTTAAATATTACAAGTACATGAATTCAGCAAAATATTCCTATATAGTCCAGTAGTCCATAATAGTAGTGGGTTTTCCATAAGACTGGCAATGTCAGAAGTGGTTGACTTGAGCCTTTTACAGCTCAGCATGTTAATATGGCTTTACTTATTGTACTTTGTGTTTATACTTTTCTGCTAGATGGTTAAGACCAAGAAAAAGCAAGACCTATATAACAAAAAATGCACCATTTGTATCTGATAAGGTCAGTCATACCCCCTCAGGAATTATCCTGAAATCCTGTAGTGCAGTTTGTAGAGCCTTTGTCAGTGTCAGCCATGTGGATGAGGCACAGCCATTGCTTGACCAGTTTGCTCTCTGAAAACCTGAGAAAATGTTTTCTCTATGTGACTCTCCTTAGGCACACTCTGCATCATCGATCACTTTCCTCTGTGGCTCCATAATCTCCTTGACCAGAAAATTTGGGAAACAACTGAGTTACATGGTGTTACAATACAGATTCCCCTATGTCCTGAGTCATCCCTGACCTTGAAAGGCTAGGGCCAAAATGTTGGCTGTTCTTGCAGCCATCCTTTTTCTCTGATTTTCGTTCTGCAAACTTAGGTTGTTAACACTCCAAAAGAGAAGCTAATTCTTATTACACTACAACGTAGGCAGTTGAGCTTAACCTTACTGTCTGTCTGAATATCAAACATCTAAGGAATGACATGGAACAGGTGTTTTTCATCAAGTATTGATATGTTAAATTTTAAGTCCCTACAGAATATGAAGAAAAAAATTAAAAAAATAAACCATTTAAAAAATAAGAATAAACAATTACATATTTTTACACAAAAGTTTAGAAATCTAATCATATACAGGCATTGTAGCAGGACAGTGCAGTGACATTTTATTCCTTATCTCGTTTTCATTTATTACCCTTTTTTATTAAACATATACTTGAAAGATAGTATGGCAGTAATTGTTATGTCATGACAAGCAGTATGTATTTAGAAGACCAGAATGACAGGCATTCCAAGCATGACCTTAGTATTAGACTTTGCTATCTTCAGTGCAGTTGCCTATTTTACAGGTATCAGTGTATATAGTTAGTCAGGGTGAACTTGTACCAATTAACTGCTAGCTTCGAAAACCTGCTGAGGATTCTAAGGATCATTGCCTTACCCATCTTGTACATACATATACATATATGGCTTTGCCTTGTCATGTTTCCTACCTTTTTTCCTTGCCCTCTCTTCGTTGTCTAATCCTCAGCTTCTCTCTTAACTTTTAATTGTGTTAAAACTTTCTACTGTTATTTCTTCTTTTGAGTTCTTATACTAGAAAGACTATATGGTATTTGCACATCTGGGTCTCATTTATTTCGCTTATGAATATATACTCAGGTGGCATCCACTTACATATAAAGGATTCAAGATTATCATTTTTTATAGCTGACTAATATTCCATTATATAAAAACACCACATCTTTATGTATTTATTTATTTTTTCCATAATTTTATTGAGAAACAAATAGCAGTGAGACAGTTTCAAACAAAATTGGTAGGACAGTTTCAGTAAGTAACACATTGCATGCATTCTTCCTAGTGGTTAATTGCTGTACAAGATGGAGACGTGATATCTTATTTACAAACACTATTAGAATAAATCCCTCTATTCATTAAGAGAATGTAACTATATATCCTAACCATTTCGAATACACAGATACAAAATGGACATTCATCTTTATCCCTTTTTGTTCAGTTCTGTTATTTGAATATTATAGATGTGTTAACTCAGCAAAATATTCTAAAAGAGTCCAGTAGTCCATAATAGTATTGGGTCTTCCGCTTGACTAGCAGTGTCAGAAATTGTTGACCTGAGTCCCCCGCAGCTCAACATAACACCATGGCTTTACTTCTTATACTTCATTTTTATACTTTTCTGCTGGATGGTTACGACCAAGAAAAAGCAAGACTTATGCAACAAGAGTTGTAGTTTTTGGATCTGATAAGGTCAGTGAAATCCCCTCAGGATTTATCCTGAGATCCTGTACCTCAGATTATAGATCCTTTGTCAGTGTCAGCCATGT
>NW_004524614.1:11725379-11733764 GCF_000260255.1 Octodon degus
TCTTCAGTGCAGTTGCTTAGTTCACAGGTGTCAGTATATATAGTTAGTCAGGGTGAGAATCTTTCCAATTAACTACTAGATTCAAAAATCTTCTGAAGATTCTCAGGATCATTGCATTGTCCATCTTCTACATATAACTGTATGGCTTGACTTATTCATGTTTCCTAGCTCTTCTCCTTTCCCTCTCTTAATTAGTTAGTCCTCAAGTTCTTGCTTTCCTTTTACTTGTATCATACCTTTCTATTTGTGTTTCTTCTTTTGAGTTCTTATACTAGGAAAACTACACGATATTTACACATGTGTGTCTGGCTTATTTCACTTATGAGTATATCTTCAGATGGCATCCACTTCAATATAAAGGCTTCGAGTTTATCATTCTTTATAGCTGAGTAATATTCCATTGTATAAAAACACCACATCTTTTTTATCCATTCCTCACGTGATGGGTATGTTGAGGTTGTTTCCAAGATTTGGCTATCACAAATTGTGCTGCTATAAACATAGGTACACATATATTACTATGATATGATGTTTTTCAGTTCCTCTGAGAATATTCCCAATAGAGGGATAGCTGGTTTGAATGAGATTTCCAGTCCTAGTTTTTTTGGAAGTCTCCACCCTGATTTCCATAATTGTTGCCCCAGTCTACATTCCCACCAGCAGTGGAGAAGGGTTCATTTTCCCCCCACAGCCTCTTCAGCATTTGTAGTTAGTTGATTTTTTTTTATGATAGCCATTCTTTCTTGGGTGAGATGGTATCTAAGGGTTGTTTTAATTTGCATTTTATGGATGGCTAGTGATGTGGATCATTTTCTCATATATTCACTTCTCTAATTTTGTCCTTTGAGAAGTGTGTGTTCATCTCAGATGCACATTTCTGGATTGGGCCTTTAAATTTTGGGGCCCTAATGTTTTTTAGTTCTTTATAAATTCTAGGAGCAGACCTTAGTATGAGTGCTTGTTAGTCAAGATATTTCCCAATTTATGGGTTGTCTTTGGTAAGTTCTTTTGACATGCAAAAACTGCTCAATAAGAGGAGTCCCAGTTGTTAATGCTTTCAAATATTACCCATAAGATTTGATTTTTGTTCATGAAGTCTTTGCCTACACCTATGTCTTGAAGAGTTCCTCTTCTTTTCTCTTCCAGGAGAATTAATGTTTCTGTTTTAATGTTTAGATTTTTAGTCCATTTTTACTTTAGCTTAGTGCACAGAGATACACCTGTGTCAAGTTTTAGTTTTCAGCATGTAGAGAGCCAGTTTTTCCAATACCATTTGTTACAGAGGCTGTCTTTCTTCCCGTGAGTATGTTTGGCCCCTTTGTCGAAGATAAGGTGGTGGAGCGTGTTTGTAGAGGTTCTGTATCTTCTAATGTATTCCATTAATACTCAGATCTATTTCGTTGCCAGTAGCATGCTGATTTTATCACAGTAGCCTTGTAGTGTAATTTCAGGTCAGGAATTGTAATTTCTCCTGACTTTTCTTTGTTGCCCACGATTGCCTTTGATATTCTAGGTCTTTTCTGGTTCCAAATAAATTTTAGGAATGATTTCTCTAGGTCAGGGAGTTATGTTTGTGGTCATTTTATAGAAATTACATTTAATATGTATAGCAATTTTGGGAATAGGGCTATGTTCACAATGTTGCTTCTTCCTATCCAGGAGCAAGGAATAGATTTCTATTTTCTGAAATCCTCTATGATCTCTTCTTTCAGATCATTGTAGTTTTCCTTGAAAATATCTTAGAGTTCTTTAGTCAGATTAATTCCAAGGTATTTCATTTTCTGTGGTTCTATTGCATCAGGTATTGTTTCTCTAATATCCCTCTCAGTGTGTTTGTTATCTATGTAGAGGAATGCTACTGACTTTTGGTATTGACATTGTGTCCTGCTATACAACTGAATTTGTGTATCAATTCTAGTAGCTTCTTGGTGGAGTTTTTGGATCTTCCAAGTAAAGCATCATGTCATCTTCAAATAATGATAATTTAACTTCCTTATCTATTCTTATTCCTTTTATTTCTCTTTCTTATCTAATGGCTTTAGGTAATTATTCCCGAATTATATTGAATAGGAGGGGTGATAGAGGACATCCTTGTCTTGTACCAGATCTGAGAGTAAAAGATTTTAGTTTTTCCCTATTTAAAATTATGTTAGCCACTCGGTTGTCATAGATGGCTTTTATCAGACTGAAGTAGAGGCGATCTATTCCAATTTTCTGTAGGACTTTGAACATGAATCAGTGTTGGACTTTGTCAAAAGCCTTTTCTGCATCAATTGAGATGATCATGTGGTTTTTATATTTGGCTCTATTGATATAGTGTATTGCATTTATAGATTTGCGTATATTGAACCATCCTTGCATCTGTGGGATGAATCTTACCTGGTCATGGCGTATAATCTTCTTGATGACTTGCAGTATTCTATTTGCTAGGATTTTATTGAGTATTTTTGCATCTATGTTCATGAAGGAGAGTGGTCTGTAGTTCTCTTTTTTAGTTGCATCTTTCCCTGGTTTTGGTTTCAGTATAATACTTGCCTCCAGGAATTATTTTGGGAGGATTGCTTCCTTTCAGTTTCATTGAAGAGGTGGAGGAGTATAGGGATTATATCTTCTGTAACTTTCTTGTAGAATTCAGATGTGAATCCATCAGGACCTGGCCTTTTTTTTTCAGTAGGATTTTTATTACATTTCGTATATCATTGTCTGTTATTGGGTTATTGAGAGTTGTTATATCTTCTTGATTGAGTTTTGGTAATTTTTACCTTTCTAGGAATCTATCCATTTCTTCTGTGTCTTCTGTTCTGTGAGAGTAGACTCTCAAAGTAGCTACTGATAATCTTCTGAAGTTCCACTGGATCTGTGATAATTACACCCTTTTCATTCCTTATAGCTTATATTTGAATTTTTTCTTTCCTCTTTTGATGAGATTAGATAGGAGTTTATCAGTTTTATTTAATCTTCCAAAGAAGCAGCTTTTTGATTCGTTAATTCTTTGAACTATTTTCTTCATTTTGATTGAATTAATTTGTGCACTAATCTTTATGATTTCTTCCCACCTTTGGGCTTTTTGTTTGGCTTGCTCTTCTTTTTCTAGATGTTGGAGTTGCAGCATTAGGGTGTTTATTTGTTCCCGTTCTGTTTTCCTAATGTGTGAGTTCACAGCTATAAATTGTCCTCTGATAACTGCTTTCATCACATTGCATAAATTCTGATAAGTTGTGCTTGGCTTTTTATTGAATTGTAGATTTTGTTCAAGTTCTTGTTTAATTTCCTCTGTGACCCTTTGGTTGCTGAGTAGGGTGGTGTTTAACTTCCATGTGTTTATGGGGTTTTTCTTGTTTCTTTTGTCATTTATTTCCAGTTTCATTGCCATGTGTTCACATAGTATGCATGGGATAATTTCTGTTTTCTTGCATATACTTAGGCATGACATATGGACTAGTATGTGTTCTATTTTAGAAAATGACCCATGTGCAGCTGAGAAAAATGTGTAGTCAGCTGTGGTTGGGTGGAGCACTCTGTATATGTCCACTAAGTGCATTTGTTCCAAGCTCTGGTTCAGTTCTGCTACTTCTTTGCCAATTTTTTGTCTGCTTAACCTATCTTTTTGGCATAAGGGGTGTTAAGGTCTCCTGTTATGAGTGTCTTCTTGGATATTAGATTTTTCATGTCCATCATTATTTGTCTTATATAGTTGGGAGCCCCATATTTGGTGTGCACATATTTATGAGTGTTATCTCTTCCTCTTGCATTTTTCCCCTAACCAGTATATAGTGCCCTTCTTTATTTCATTTCATCATTCCTGGTTTGAAGTTGAGACTGTCTGAGAATGGGACTGCTATCCCTGCCTTTTTCTGAGGTGCTGGGGCATGTGTATTGTTTTTCATCCTTTGACTCTCAGCCTATGAATGTCTTTATGAGTTAAGTATGTTTCTTGTATACAGCATATTGTTGGATTTTGTTTCCTAGTCCACTGTGCCAGTCTGTTTCTTTTAATTGGTGAATTGAGATCATTTAAAATGATGGTTATAATTGAGATGTATTGACTTACAATTGACATGTTATTTACATGCTTATGTTTAGTCCTTTTTCTCCTGTGTTTATTTGCTGTATTTAGCGGGTTCTTCTGTTCTTATTCATGGAGTTCTGATCATTTTTGTCCTTCTCTAGAACATCTTTCTGGAGCCTGTGTAGGGATGGCTTTGTCATCATGAAATTCTTTAGTTGTTCTTTGTCATGGAGGTATTTCACTTCTCCTTCAAACTTGAAAGATAGTTTTGCAGTGTAGAGTAGTCTGGGCTGCAATTTGTTTTCATAGAGGACTTAAAGTACTCTGCTCCATGCTCCTTTTGTTTTTATGGTTTGTGAAGAGAAGTCTGCCATTATTCTGATGGGTTTTCCTTTAAATGTCATCTATTTCTTTTCTGTAGCGGCCTTCAGTACATTGTTCTTGTTCTGGATATCTGGGATTTTGACTATTATATGTCTCGGTGTGTTTTTATTTGAGTTGAAATTATTTGGTGTTCTGTATTCTTCGGTTACATGAATATCCGATTGTTTTCTTATATTTGAGAAGTTTTCTGCTATTACTTCTGTCCATATTCTTTTTATATTATTTTTATTGACTCCTTGTTTTTCATTGATACTTAATTATTAGTCTCACATTGTTCATCTTTGCATCATCTTGCAGGTGATGAATTACTTTTTCCTACATCCTAGTTGTATTTAAGAGATCTTTTCTTACATTTTCACTAACTACGATGGTGTCTTCAAGATCTGAAACTCTACCTTCACTTTCACTCAAATGGTTTTGCAAGCTTGTGATAGAGATTTTAGTTCCTCTGTATCTCTTTGACTCTATTTAATGTGATCTATTTCTTTCCTAATTGCTTATTCAAGTAATCTTTCATTTTTTAATCTCCTGTATTTTTATCAGTGTCCTTTTTAGAAGCAGTTATTAATTCTTTTACTACAGAGATTATTTTTTATCTGATTTCCTCCATATGTTTTTGCATTTGATTCTTTACTTCAGATGCTATTAAATCAGAGATTTTTTTATTTCAAAGGTTATTTCTGATCTTAGTTCCTCTATACCTTTCTGCAGTTGTTTCTTTACTTCAGATGCTATTGATTCAGACATTTTAGCTATGCGATTCCCAATTTGTTCTGTGCTAGTGTCCTGTGCACTTGTTCTGGGTGGGCTTGGGGTCTGTGATTGCATTTTGCTCCTTCTCTTTGTCATTTTATATAGCACTGTTCTTTGATATTTATTGTATATCTTTGGTGCCATTATAACCTTAGCACCTACTGATATTCTGATGCAGATCTACGAAGTTTGAATTCATCCCGTTGTGCCTGGCTTGGGTCTGGCTACTGTGCTTAGCTTCTTTATGCTACAGCCCTTGGCAGTGGACCTGTTGTGCCCGTGTGGAAAGATGTTCTTTTCCTGGATTAGCTGGTTGATTCTGGTCCCCACCCTCTCTGCAGGGACTTCGGCTCTAGTGTCTCTAGATTTGCATTAGGTCTGGAGGGTACCAGCGGGTGCAGGGGAGCAGAGAAGCTGTCCCACACACTTCAGAGCCCAAGCTTGGGCTGACTCTGGAGTGGGTGAGGTGTCGAGAGACCTTGACAGATGGTCTCACTGATGCGGTGGGCCTGGTCTTGATCCAGGGAGATCCAGCTGGCGCAGGGAAGCGTGGATGCTCTCCAACACTTGCCGAGCCTGTGCTTGGGCTGGCTCTACAGGGGTGGAGGGGGGTCCCAAGTGTGTGGCTGGTGTAGTGGATTTCTAATTTGTGGTAAACTTATTACACCCAGCTGAATTAAACTAATGTGGTGCTGGCTGGGGTTATTGTCATGGTTTGAGAATTTTTGCAGAGGAAGCAATATAATAAGTTCACATTTCATAGTATTTTATAATGAATCACCCAATTAATTATGTACAAGCACAGGAAACCTATCCATACACTAAGCACCAAAGAATCCAGCTGAGGGCTTAGAGCTCATAACAATACCTCCCACAGTCTAAGTGAAGACCTAGAGCTTACAACAAAGTTTTATGGGAGGCCCACCTGAGGATTGTTGCAGCAGCGTAAAGGCAGAACAGGAGAAGCTACTAAAACACTGTTATGCAAGCTGTTTCAAGAAGCCATTACAGCCATTGAAAGTTGTTAAATCTCTTGTGCTATTCTGCTGGAGGACCTTGTCATGCTGATTTTCCTGATGAACTCTGGAGGAGCTTTGGTCCTCATCTTGGGCATTGCTTCCTGGCTCCAGAGGGGAATATGGTGCACTGCTGAGCCTCATGGAGAAGCTTGTCACCTTGGCTTTCCTGATGGGCACTCAGATTTCCTCATCTCTGGAGGAGCTCAGGACTTCATTCTTGCTGAGCATAGCTGTGGTACTTCTGGGGGAGCTCTGGTATTTACCTCAGTGTTGCTTCCTAGCTCCAGTTCAGATCCCTTAGCCTATTAGCACAGATCCTTCATCCTGCTGGCATAGACTTCCTAGCTTCCACCACTGACCTTTGGGCCTTTCCAACAAAGATCCATGAAGTTGGCCTGCATGGAACTTTGTTGTTTCATCCCTCAGCTGGATTCTTTAGTGCTTAGTGTGTGGATAAGTCTCTTGTGCTTGTATATAATTCTTTGGGTTATTCATTATAAAATACTATAAAATGTGACCTTATTATATTGTTTCCCTTGCAAAAAGTCCCAAAGCATGACACCACAATGCTTTTGTTTCACAGAAATTGTTATAAACATTTTGAGTCAGTTCAGGACATCAGGACAACTGTGTGTTCACTTATCAACACTGAATACAGGGGACTTCTGGCACTGCCTCACAAAGTGCCAACAATGTGGGCTGGGAGATAGCTTTGTGGTCTGAGGGCCTGACTGGCAAGCACACAGACCTGGGTTTGATCCCCAGTACCACAGACTGTGCCACTGTATCTGCCACCGAAACCAAACATGGTGGCGCATGCCTATAATCCCAACACTGGGGAGGCTGAGACAAGAGGATCACTACAAGTCCAAGGTGCGTAGCAAGACCGTGTGCCAAAGAAAGAAAGAAAGAAAGAAAAAAAAGAAAGAAAGAAATGGCAAGAATGATGGGATAACTATGTTCAGATTGAGGTGGAATATATTGAAAAAAAAAAGCAATGTGTTTTTCACTATAATTTTTAAAATTTAAATATTTATATTTCGATTATATCTGACAGTGAACTAATTTTTGATAAAAGAGCAAAGAAAATACAGTAGAAAACAGTCTGAGTAAATTGTACTGAAACATTTAGACAGCAGTTTATAGAAAAAAAGATCATATATCATTCACAAAAATTAAGAAAAATTATAGTTTCAAATTTAGAAATCACAACTCTAAAAATCCTAAAATATGACATAGGAGAAAAATCAAGGTAGCCTTGGGAATTTATGATGGCTTTCTACATACACAATCAATGAAATCAAAAGTGAAATATTTTTCTGTAAAGTAAAAATTTCTTTTTCTTTTCCATAATATTATTGAGAAACAAATAGCAGTGAGACAGTTTCAAACCAAATTGGTAGAACAGTTTCAATAATTAACACATTGCATACATTCTTCCTAGTGGTTAATTGCTCTACAAGATGCAGACATGATATCCTATTTACAAACACCATTAGAACAAGTTCCTCTATTCATTAAGAGAATGTAAAATAAATAAATAAAAATAAAAAAAGAATGTAATTATATATCTATCCTAACTGCTTTGACTACACAGATACAACATAGACATTCATCAGTATCCCCCTTTTTTTGTTAAGTTCCATTATTTGAATATTATAGGTGTGTAAACTCAGCAAAATATTCTGAAAGAGTCCAGTAGCCCATAATAGTATTGGGTCTTCCACTTGAATGGCAATGTCAGAAATTGTTGACATTAGTCCCCTACAGCTCAACATAACAGCATGGCTTTCTTTCTTATATTTCATTTTTATACTTTTCTGCTGGATGGTTAAGACCAAGTTAAAGCAGAACCTATACAGCAAGATTTGTAGCTTTTGGGTCTGATAAGGTCAGTGAGATCCCCTCAGGATTTATCCTGAGATCCTGTACCCCAGATTGTAGAACCTTTGTCAGTGTCAACCATGTGGATGAGTCATGGCCATTGCTTGGCCAATGTGCACTCTGTGAAAACCTGAGAGAATGTTTTCTCTCCATGTAACTCTCCTTAGGCACACTCTATATCATCGATCACTTCCCTCTTTGGACCCATCATCTTCTTGATCAGAAAATTTGGAACACTACCGAGTTACATGACGTTACAGTTCAAGTTCTCATATGTCCTGAGTCTTAATTGACCTTGGAAGGCTAGGGCCAAAATGTTGGCTTTCCTTGTGGCCC
>NW_004524614.1:11734378-11736194 GCF_000260255.1 Octodon degus
TATGGCTTGACATTATCATGTTTCCTAGCTTTTCTCCTTTCCCTCTCTTGATTAGTTATTCCTCAAGATCCTGCTTTCCTTTTACTTGTATTATACCTTTCTATTTGTACTTCTTCTTTTGAGTTCTTATACTAGGGAAACTATACAATATTTACACATGTGTCTTGTTTATTTCACTTATGAGTATAACTTCAAGTGGCATCCACTTCAATATAAAGGCTTTGAGTTTAGATTGAGTTCATATTCAGCTTAGTAGCTGAATAATACTCCATTGTGTAAAAATACCACATTTTTTCAACCATTCCTCAAATGATGGGCATCTTGGTTGTTCCAAGATTTGGCTATCACAAATTGTGCTGCTATAAACATAGGCACACATATATCCTTATCATATGATGTTTTCAGATCCTCTGGGAAAATTTCATGTAGAGGAATAGCTGGTTTAAAGGGGATTTCCAGTCCAACTTTTCTAAGGAGTCGCCACACTGATTTCCAGAATGGTTGCATCAGTCTTCATTCCCACCAGCAGTGGAGAAGGGTTCTTTTTTCCCCACAGCCTCTCCAACATTTGTTGTTGCCTGATTTCTTTATGATAGCTATTCTTTCTTGGGTGAGATGATATCTCAATGTTGTTTAAATTTGCATTTTGCAGATGGCTATTGATGTGGAGCATTTTTTCATGTATTTATTTGCTTCCTTAATTTATTCCTCTGAGAAGCATGTGTTCATCTCGGATGCCCTTTTCTGAATTGGGTCTTTAAATTTTGGGGCCCTAGTGTTTTTTAATTCTTTATAACTTCTAGAGAGCAGACCTTTGCCTGAGTACTTGTCATGATTTTTTCCAAATTTGTGGGTTGCCTTTTCACTTTGTTAGTAATTTCTTTTGATGTGTAAAAACTTCTCAGTAAGAGCAGGTCTCAGTTGTTAATTCTTTCAGCTGTTTCCCGTTCGATTTGATTTCTGTTCATGAACCTTTTGCCTACCCCGTGTCTTCAAGAGTTCCTCCTACTTTCTCTTCCAGAAGATTTAGTGTTTCTGCTTTAAAATTTAGATCTTTACTCCATTTTGACTTTAGTTTAGTGCATGGTGATAGACCTGGGTCAAGTTTGAGTTTTCGGCATGTAGAGAGCCAGTTTTTCCAGCACCATTTGTTAAGGAGGCTATCTTTCTTCCAGTGAGTATGTTTGGCCCATTTGTCAAAGATAAGGTGGCTGCGTGTGTTCGTAGGGGCTTCAGCATCTTCCAGTCTATTCCATTGATTCCCAGGTCTATTTTGTTGCCAGTACCATGCTGATTTTATCATAGTAGCATTGTAGTATAATTTCAAGTGAGGAACTGTAATGCCTCCTGTCTTGTCTTTATTGCCCAGGATTGCCTTTGCTGTTCTTGATCTTTTCTGGTTCCCAATAAATTTTAGGAATGATTTCTCTAGGTCTGTGAGGTATGTTAGTGGTAGTCTGATAGGGATTGGATTAAATATGTACAGCAATTTTGGGAGTATGGCCATCCAGCATTGTTGGTTCTCCCTATCCAGGAGCATGGAATATCTTTCCATTTTCTGAAATCCTCTACAATCTCTTTTGTAAGAGTACTGAAATTTTCCTTGAAGATGTTTGACTTGTTTAGTTAGATGAATTCCAAGGTATTTCATTTTCCTCAGTGCTATTGTAAAAGGTATTATTTTTATAATTTCTCTCTCAGTGTTTTTGTTGTCTGTGTAGAGGAATCTTATTGACTTTTGGGTATTGACTTTATAACCTGCTATGCTGCTGAATTTCTGTATTAATTCTAGTAGCTTCTTGGTGGAGTTTTTTGG
>NW_004524614.1:11737169-11738692 GCF_000260255.1 Octodon degus
AGAACCAGCTTTTTGCTCTTTTTAATTCTTTGAATTGTTTTCTTTGTTTTGATTGAATTAATTTCTGCTCTAATCTTTATGATTTCTTCCTGTCTTTGGGCTCTGGATTTGGTTTGCTCTTCCTTTTCTAGTTGTTGAAGGTGCAGCATTAGGGTATTTATTTGTTCCTATTCTGTTTTCCTAATGTGTGAGTTCACAAGTAAAAATTTCTTATAAAAATTATTCATGTGAGTTGCTGGTGGTGGCACTTGCTCCTTCATCTCCTCACCCTGGGAGGCTAAGGCAAAAGTATTATCAGTTTGAGTCCAACCTGGAAAATTTAGAGATTTAGTAAAAAAAAAATTCAAAAGGAAAAAAAGAAGAAGCTGGGATTAAGCCCACTGGGGAAGCTGTTCGTGTTCAGTTCTTGGCATTCCACCACAGAAGTGTACTAATTAAAACATTTTAAAACCATATATTTTGATGAGAGTACAAAGTAGTAGTATAGCAGAAAAATTAGAAATAATACTGAATTTCCCTAAACAAAATGAGTTTCACAGTGTTTGTTGTATTGCATAGTACTATCTTCAAATTAGTTGTTCATATTACCAGATATATGCATGCAAAATTGTAGTAATGCAAAAGTATGGGAGAAGGAAAAATAATTGAAAAAAAGAGATAAAAAGATTTAGGATGAACTATTGCTTTCCATAAACTAGCATAAATCCACAGTACAGGTGTCCAAATCATCCTGCTTACATACAAAATGTATCTCTTTCATCCACTCCTGTCCTTCTCAACTCAGTAGGTAATTCCTTCCTTTAGAACGGGTTCCTTTTCCCAGCATCCACTGTAGCCTTCAGATTTTATTTTTTCAGACTAAGGAGATAATACAATGTTTGCACATCCAGGATTGATTTATTTCACTTAAGAGTATGGTCTCTATTTGCATCCATTTACCTGTAAAAGCCTCAAATTTATTGTGTTTTATAGCTGAGTAATACTCTATTGTGTAAAAATACCATATCTTTATCCATTCCTCAATTAATGGGCATTTGGGTTGCTTCCAAGATTTGGCTATGACAAATTATGTTGTTGTAAACATGTATATAGATAGATATAGATATAGATACAGATATAGATATAGATATAGATATTTGTGATAAGGTGTTTTCAGTCCTTCTGGAAAAATATCCAGTAGGGGAGTAGCTGGGTTGAATGAGACCTCCAATTCTAGCTTTTTGAGACATTTACCCACTGATTTCCATAGTGGTTGTGCCACTCTGCACTCCCACCAATAATCGAGAAGAGTTCCTTTTTCCCCACAGCCCTTCCAGCATTTGTTATTGGCTGACTTTCTGATGATACTCATTCTTTCTGGGATGAGATGGAGTCTCAGTGTTGTTTTAATTTGCATTTCTTGAATGACCAATGATGTTCAGTGCTTTCCATGTATTTATTTGCTGTTTGTATTTCTTCATCTAAAAGTGTGTATCGTTTTCGGCCAACTTCCGGGAGCCCCTAGACCCAGTCCTAGCCCAGGC
>NW_004524614.1:11742829-11774220 GCF_000260255.1 Octodon degus
TAATGGTGTTTGTAAATAGGTTCAGAAGTCCGCATCTTGTACAGCAATTAACCACTAAGAAGAATATATGCAGTGTATTATTTGTTGAAACTGTACTTCTGATTGGATTTGAAACTGTCTCATTGCTATCTGTTTATCAATAAAACTTTGAAAAAAAATAAAAAAATAAAAGTGTGTATCCTTCTCAGGTGCCCATTTTTGGATTAGGTCTTTGAATTTTTATTTTTATTTATTTATTTTGTATTTTAGGGAAGGGTCTACAGGGTATTCAGGGTCTCACTACTAGATTGGACTTGTAGTGATCCACCTGTTTAAAGCCTCCTAAGTGCTGGGATTACAGGCGTGCGCCACCACGCCCAGTCTTAGTGCACCCTGGGAGTGGGGCCAGCACGACAGGCCTGGGATTGAACCCCTGGCCCCTGCGCCTGCTTGCAGGTGCTTTAATCTGTTGAGCTATTTGGCCAGACCCAGGTCTTTGAATTTTGGGGGTCTGATTTTTAAAAATTTGTTATATGTTCTAGAGAGAAGGACTTTGTAGAGGGACAGTGAGCTATAATTTTTTCCCAGTTCATAGGTTTTCTTTTTACTCTTGATAACTTCTTTTGAAGTGCAGAAACTTCAAAAAGATGAGATCCGAATTGTTTCTTTGAAGTATTTCCTGTGCAGTTTGATTTTTGTTCATGAAATTCTTGCCTACCCTTGTCTTTTAAGATTTCTACCTACATTTTCCTCTGGGATATTTTTTCTTTTAAATGTATTTAGTACAGTGTCTACAGGGTTTCACTAAACAGATTTGACTCCTAGTGATCCTCCTGTTTTTAACCTGCCAAGTGCTGGAATTACAGGCACATGCCACCACATCCAGTCTCAGTTGCTATCTCAGGGTCCCCCTGGGGAAGACTAACATGGCACGCTGGGGATCAAACCCCAGTCTCTGTGTCTGCACTTTAATCCACTGAGCTATCTGGCCAGCCCTTTCCTCCAGGATATTAATTGTTTTTGTTTTAATGTTTAAATCTTTGATCCATTTTGATTGCATGGTGATAGACTTGAGTCTAATTTTAGCCTTCAGCATATGGAAAGCCAGTTTTTCTGGCACCATTTATTAAAGAGGCTATCTTTCTTCCAGGGAACATGTTTCGCACCTTTATCAAAGATGGCTGAGTGTGTTTGTAGTTGTGTCTGCACCTTCTAATGTGCTCCGTTAATCCTCAGGTCTGTCTATATGCAAGTACCATACTGATTTTATCATGGTAACTTCATAGTATAATTTCAGATCAGGGATTGTGATGTCCTCTGCCTTTCCTTTTTTTCCCCAGGATTGCTTTTGAAATTCCATGTTTATTCTGTTTCCAGATGATTTTTAGGAATGTAAAACCATATTTAAACCCAAATTTTAGAATTTTTTTCAGTAATTGGAATTGAACATTGAGTCTTCGGACTGAACTACATCCTCAGTCTTTTAAAATTTTTTAAGGTGTTGAGACAGGGTCTAAGTCCCTAAGCCATATATATTCTCAGTCTCTCCCAAACTAATAGCATAATTCTAGTTTAGATTTAGAATATTCTTATAAAATTGTAGATTCAGTGGCCTTTAAGACACATTATATTCATGATCTGTTGTTTAACTTAGTATTTACTAACCCAGATTAAGTAGAATTTGATTTATTAAATATGTTATAAGCAGGATGAAAAAATTTTCTGCATAGTTTTTAAATTAATGTTTTCCTCATGAACATTTCCATTATAACTTGGCTTTTGAGACTAGGAGGATGATTGTAAAGATATTTTAGTATTTGTAAATCCTTTATTATAACTCTAGTCCTAAAATATAACAGTTATTATGTATATATAATTGCATATTTTTATCTATATCTATTTCTATTATTTTACATGCATGTATATCTTAACATATAATGGAATAATCCTTGAACAAAGTCAAAGTATGTCCTGTAATTACCTTGGTACAGCTGTAAACTTGTAAATAAAAACATTTGAAGAATTTCAGACCAATGTATTTCAGCATGTCCCTAGGTTGATGATTCAGTCTGCACAACTTTAGTCTCTTACATCTATCTCTTTCTGGTAATAGTTGACATTTTTTAATACGGCTTCTTTGGAAGATGGGAAAATTGTTAATCTTTCAACAAAAATATTAATGGGTTTCCTGTTCTCAGTGCTGTATTACTTACAGCTGAATAATATTCCCAGACATGCTGACATTCTTGACAGCTGTAATGTCTTGACCCAACATTCCAAATTAGTGAACATCCTGTAGACCCAAGATCAACCCTATTTAATCTGTCTTGGTAGTTTATTATTATAATAGAGTAATCCTATTACAGCCAATATAAAATATTGACATCCACCAACCATTTGAATGTGTTTGTCCTTAGTGGGATTTCAGCTCCTAGATGTTTCAGCATCTCTGTGATTTTTCAGTGACTCCATTCCAGACCTCTCTTTGGGTGGCTTCAGTATTTGGTCTGCACTTCTTTTTTTTCTCTGCCCCTGTGGTCTAGCCTCACTTATCCTCTGGCAGCGCTAAGGGATTTTTAAGATAAGGTCTTGATAAGTTGCTATATTACCAAGGCTGGGCTAGAATTGTGACCCTCTTGCTTCAACTTCTCAGTCTGGTGATTTAGAAATGTGCCACCATGTTCATTTCCCTTCTTCATGTTTCAAAAAGGCGTCATTCACCTTAGAAACTACAGAGACAGTTCACAAAGTATCCATTCTCCTGCTCAGGCACCAGTGTGGACAGTAAACTTCAGAAACTGGTGTTTAAGCCACATCCACTGCACCAGAGCTGAGTCTGACCACAGTCTCTGCATTGTGAAAGAGTTGACAGTGATCAGTATAACAAATGTTAATAAATGGATTCTCAGGCCAGATGTTTAGCTCAGTGGTGCAGCACTTGCCTGGCAAGCATGAGGTCTCAAGAGCAATTCCTGCCCCTCCCCCCGAAATATAGGTTCTTTACCACAGCATTGGGTAACACACTAAGGGAATTGAAGAATAGGAACCTTCCCTGAAATTAGATGTAGGATTAAACCCAGTTTGGTGATCTATTCAAACCCCTGTTGCTTAAGTGCAACATTTAAAATCAGATAAAGACAAAAATATGCTCAGCATTACTAATCATCAAGGAAATGCAAATGAAAACCACAACCCTACTTCATACCTATTAGGATAGCTATCATACAAAAACAAAGCAAAACAAATACAACTTGTGTTAGCAAATATATGAGAAAATTGCAATCCTTGTGCACTGTAGGAATGAAAAAATGGTTTAATCATTATCAAAAACAATTCCACTGAAAATTAAAATTTGAAATGCTACATAATCCAGCAATTACACTTGTTGGTGTATACCGTACAGGACGGAAAGCAAGGACATGAACAATATCTTTATGCTCCTGTTCATTGCAACTTTCATCACAATAGCTGAAAGATGAAAATAACTCAAATTTGTATTAATAGAATGGAGAAATAATATGTATATGTAATAGGATATTATTTAGCCTGAAAAAAGGAAAAAAATCTGCACAGGTGTTAGACTATGGAAGAATCATGAAGGTTTTTAATTAAATAAGACAAAAAAGGAAAATATTGAATATGATTACACTTTGAGATATCTACAGCACTAATCAAATTCATAGTGACAGTAGAGTTGTGGTTACTAGAGGATGAGGAGAGATGGGCAGTTATTGTTTACTGGTTTGGAATTTCAATTTGGACAGATGCAAGTCTCTGAAGGTACATCATGGTGTCAGAAGCAAAACAGTGTAAATATATTTAGTGCCACTGAATTGTACACTTAAAACTGGTTTAAGTTTGTAAATTGTAATTTATAGCTCTCTCATCAGAATAAAATTAAACTTTAAACATGTAATGAAAATACAAGTGGAAATATTCAAAGAGATTTACATATTGAAGCTTCTTTCTTCCTTTTTTTGTTGTGCAAGAACTGAGACCACAGAGATTAAACTTATGAGTTAAGAGCACAACTAATTAATATAACAGCTAAAAGGAACCCTATAATCTTGAGATTCAGAAAACAGGGTCTTTTCATTATCCCAGAATTACTTTCCTTTCTCAGTGGCAGCTTATTTCACTTAGCTGTTTTAACTCTCAGTTTTCTTAAAAAGATCCTGCTTAGCCCTAGGTCCATGAGTTAGTTGGCACAACAATAGTCTCTTAAATCTTTCTGGTTATAGTTGATTTTTGTTTTTAACTTGCTGTCTTTGGAAGAAGGGAAGATTGCTAATCTTCCAACAAAAACACTAGTAGTTTTCATTTCTCAGTGTTGTATTACTTACAGCTGAATAATATTCCCAGCCATGCTGACATTGTTTGATAGCTGGAATAGTGTCTTGACTCAACATGACAAGTTAGTGAAAAGGCCAGATGTTAAATGAACATAAAAATCAGTGATCTCATCCTTTTCCATCCTGTTAGTCCTTTGCTAGACCAGATGTTCAAAAAGTAGAAGGTTATTTGATGAGTGGTGGCCACAGTAGGCTTAGGTCTCTGATATATGAACCCTAACACCTGCCCTCATTCTAATTGCACTCCATCTTCCTATGCTACCTGGAATGAAGTGGCTCTGACACTGGTTCTCATGTGAGACTGTGTCACACATACAGAGTAGTGGTATGCAATGAGAGTGACATTCTTCAAGGATCACTGTGCAGTCCTAACAATTTCAGGCATGTTCCCCATACTTAAATCTTGAAGCATAGAGTCTTTATCTGATTATTATTAGGATTATGTACAATCTTCCATGTTCATGAGCCAGGCATCATGTAAGATAAATTTTAACTTAGATTGTCTCTAATATCAACATCAGTCCAACAAGGTGGATAAGTTTAATGCAATTTTGAAGGCTGAGAAACTGACAGATTGAAAATAACTTTATCTAATACCTTATTGACAGCCACTCGGATACCTTTAAATTCTAATCCTTCACATATCCTAATTATAGTTTGTTTTTAAACATTCCTTCTAAATTTTAATTTCAAGTCATGATTTAAAGTATTTTCCTATTTAGACCAGTACTTCTCTTTAATGTGCATAGGAATCATTTGGTGCAGATCTTGTTAAAATTCACTAGGTCCGAGTTGGATCCTGAGAACCTGCACTACTCTTACTGCTGCTGCTGCTGCTGCTGCTGCTGCTACTACTACTACTACTATTCTTCTTCCTCTTCCCCTTCCACTTACCTTTCTCTTTTCCCTTCCCCTTCTTCCCCTCCTCCTCTTTCCCTTCTCCTCCTCCTCCTTTCTTTTGTTGAGAACTTGTGCTTCTAACAGTTTTCCAGGTGCTGCCAATTTTGAGCTCCAGGTCACATGACAATCAAGAATCTAGAGCTTTGTTTCCTGATACAGTAACTTCTAGGCTCATGTGGCAATTGAGCACTTGAACTGTATTTGAACTGCGTTAGGCTTAAAGTATAAAATACATGCCAGATTTTGATGACTTGGTATAAAAAAAGACTGTAAAACATCTCATAATAGATTATATGATGAAACAATATTTTTAATATGTGAAATTAAATACAATATACTATCAAAACCAATTTCAGCTACTTCTTTTTATGTTTTAAAATTGATTACTAGAAAAAAATTAAATTTGTATATGTGGCTCAGATGACATTTCTACTGTATAGTGCTGCTTTAAGAGAGTCCTCCTGAATCTTCTCCATCCATTTATTGCTCAGCATGATCAAAGGTCACACATTACTGTCTGTGCTGGAAGCCTTTGAAATTCCAAGCTTACATTTCATTCTTCATTGTATCTTGTCTTTTTCCCCCTTGTATGAGCATCCCTGAAAAATACTTAAATTTTAACAGATCTTCAGTGATGACCATTGAAGGAGTTTTGAACCATAAACATTTGCTCTGGCTTAGAGTATACCTCAAAAGTGCTTAGCACAATGCCTTTTATTATTTTATTTTAATTATTTTTGTACAATGTACTTAAACAGAAGGGGCTACATCAGTGTCTGGGTCCATCCCAGTCACCCCCAGTGCTCAGTGCTTATGGATTGCCTGATTCCTGTCTTCTTTGTTAAGGGAATTTTCAATAACTGTAATATAAAGCTAATTAAAACATAATTAAGAAGGCAAATTACTATTTAAAAAAGCCATCATTTAAAGCATTCCAGGAGGAGATTTGGGGATTATCAGCACTGCTGGTTTCCTACTACAGGATCATTAAAAGTTGATTGAAAGACAATTGCTTAAAAAAATAAAAGGTGACTGCTTCATTTTAGTATCTTCTTATGACTGAAACAAGGAACTTGAGAAGGTCTTTCGCTAGAAAGTAAAGGATAGGTCACAGATGTTGTGTCAAGAGGATTTGAAAAAGCTTTTACTTACTCTCAGTATGAGATTTAAGGAATACTGCTGTCTAGTATGCAGTGCACCGTGCAGCTGTTTACAGTCATTGTTCACTCACTCACTTCCTTTCTTATCCAACTCCCACCTCAATTCACAGTCTCAGACCTTAAACCAGGAACTTTTCTTTTTTCTTTATTTTTTTTTTTTAGTACCAGGTATTGAACTCAGGATCTCCTGCTTGTGAGGCAGGCACTTTATGCCACTGCACTATTTCCCCACCTCTCACGCAACTTTTTAGGTGCCTATCATAAAGCAAGTGCTGGTAACTCGGGTCCACACAGCAGCCCAGTGTAAAGGACAAGACACAAGTAAGGTTTTGAGTTTCTAGGCCATCTTCTTTCTTGCTAATCTCTGAGGTGAATCTGGTGCTCACTTTACTTTTCTGACCATTCTTCAATCAGTATCATCATGTAAAGAATTTCAAGCGGGGTGGGGTATTACATGTCTATAATCCCAGCATTTGGGAGGTGAGATAGAATTACAGTGAGTTCAAGGCCAGCCTGGGCTACACAGTGAGTTCAAGACCAGCCAGAAGTACGTAGCTAGACCTTGTCTTAAGCAGCAGCAAACAAAATAATTTCAAAGGAGCTGTAAACATATCTAGTTCTGAAGTTCTTTAGAAGACTTAATTTTTTTTTCCAGTCAGTAAGTAAAAAGTGTTTACTGGTACTGGCATAATGGAAGAAAGTCCTATAACATTTAATGTTTAGACTAAGGCTATAACTCTCAGGAAGAGCACTGGCTGCCTAATATGTATGAGGCTCTGGGTTTTAATCCTAGTACTACAGAAGGAAAAAGAAGGTTAACATATGCAATTTTTGTGTTGTAACAAAAGCCTGAAATTTTTTGTTCATTGTGTTTTAAAGTCATGCCTCACTCTTGTCAGCAGCAGCTACCTTAAACAGCTGGCCACATTAGTTTTTTGCCTTATCCTTCCAAAAGCTGCAATTAGTGCCAGGCAAGGGCTTGTGAGTAGTCAAAATCTATGTTTACAGACGTTCAGGCCTGTTATTCATCTGCCCACTTTGTCCTGCAGGTTGGAAAGTATAGTAGTGATTATCTGGAATCACATTTTAGGGTCTTTATTAACAAAAACTCTTTCTTAATTTTGTCATGTTCATGGGATGGGGCAAAATGCTATTTTAGAGCTGATCTTCAATTAAAAATGTTTTTTTGCATGTGTTTATGAATATATCAGTGAATTTTGATGGAGTCACATATCCTCTACTAGAATATAAGTTCCAAGGGGAAAGAAACTTTTCTTTCAGGCTTGTGCTCCATACTGTATGCTCAATAAAGTTTTCGAATTAAAATTGTATCTGTAGTCATATAAGGCATGACAGAAGGGAGAGGCACTTTTATTTCTAAGTTTTTGCTTCATCAGAACAAATTTAACAGTTCTTATTTCTGAGAGAAAGGTAATCTCCCTGATATCCCAATGTAACATAGTCTCTGAGGAAAAAATGATTCTTTTTATTTTTCAGAGGTCACATATGGCTATGTATTTGAGGAGCTTCCTTTGACCAGATTGTATACATGACAGTCACTAGTCTAGTGATGACACTAGAATAGAATAAAGTTAATTTGTTGCTCTGAAACATAAATTCTCAGGACTTGATCTTTCTATGCACAATGTCTCAATTCTGAGTTCTGAAAGAACTAAGCCCAGTGGTACACATATATAGATTCAGCCCCCAGGCAATCTAGACAGAGTTAGAAAGGATTAAAGAAGCTGTTATGGTTTGTGTCTAGACATGTTCCCCAAAGTCTCCTGCAGTCCTGGGGTGGTTCAGAGGTGGCTGCTGTGATCAAGAGTATATGATTCTAAATCAGTCCACTGATTTGTTTGCCATAGTTCTGGCTAGGATTGAGGGTGTGAGCACAACACCAGTCCTAGGGCAGGTAGACTGCATGAGATATAAAGGAAAGAAAGAAGGCTAAGGTGCTGTCACAATGGCTTGCTCTGAACTATTTCTCCTGTGCTAGGCCTCCCCGCCTTAGAGCCAGTCAACTATGGGCTGAACCAAATAAACCTTTGAGAGTCAAATAAGCCTTTATTTGTGAGCCAAATATACCTTTCCTCCTTTTACTTTGGATGTCAAGTATTTTGTCTTAGTGATGAGAAATGTAATTAAGACAGAAGGCATGTTTAAATCTGACAAGACACATTCCTCTTATCTTGAATTCCAAATATCAATTTCTCTTTGTTCCTGAAATGGGTCCTTCTTAAATTATCCCACCCCACATGTATCCCAGTATCTGCATTGGATACCTGTGTCAGGATTCCTCAGCAGGACGTCGCATCCCTCTGGAGATCACATTGGTGTTCATTTCCCTTGCGTAGTGCTGGCAGACACCGCTGTTGTCAGTTGCAAGCAAATAACACCTGCTTCTGCTTCCTGGGATGTCATTTCATGTGCCATATGTACACTCATTGCAATGCAAGCATTTTGAAAAGATCACAGGCTTTGGATTCAGCCACACCTGCCTACTAATCACCTCTAAGTTTAGTTCAAAAGGATGAGTTTTGCCAAAACTCTTTTCTACATAATTAATCATTTCATTTTAGTTATTTTAGAAGAGCCCAAAAAATCATCTCTAAGAGGATGATTTGCTAAAACTGTAAACTTTAGAGTTATTTTTTTGCCAGAATTTACTAAAACATTTGGATTAATTTTAAAAATTAAATTTAAAAATTATGATAAAAATATACTCTGGAAATGTAATGGCATGAAGTATGTTCATATTGTGTAACTATCACCACTGTCCATGTCCAGAAACTTCATATCTTTACAAACTGAAGCTGTATTCATTAGAAAACACATCAAGTACCCCTCCCCCATCTCCTCAATCACTCCAGCCCAAGACAACCATGATTGTACTTTCTCTCTTTAATGATTTGACTATTCTATTATCACATGTAGTGAAATCATACAGTATTTGTTCCTTTTGATTATTTTGCTTTGTATAACCTCTGCAGTGTTCATTCATGCTGTAGCATACAACTGGGTTTCTTTCCTTTTAATGGCCAAATAATCTATATACATACATTATGTTTATTGATTCATTTATCTGTTAATAAACACTTGGGTTGTTTGTATTTTGGCTATTGTAAATAGCTTCAGCAATTTGCATAATGACTTTCACATTGTCTCACTGCATCAGGCAATCTTTTTATTTTAAAAGATAAGGGTATTATGAGTTGAAAATAAAATGGATCACTAGATTTAAATGGTTAAGAGAGACAATTTAAATTATGAAAGCAGAGTGTGAAATCCTGTAAGGTTATAAAAGAAATTGATAACATATAAAAGTTATCTTTATTTCTATTATGCCTATCTTTCTAAAGACAGTGAAAATCTTCAACTTAAGATAAATGAGACATGCATGTATCAGTAGAATTCTCTTTAAACAAGTAATTTATTTTGTACCCTAAAGTGCAAATTGCAAAAGTTACAGTTTATTGCATGAAGATAAATCAGCAATTTGGAAAACTTAATTTTGTGTTGTTATGGCATGGGTTTTAGCAATTATGAAATAGTTAGATTTTAAACATTGATAGGTTCTGGCCGTAGTATAAATTGCTGAATAATCATTGTGGTCATCTAATGTGGCTGAAGCCCTTAAAACAAAAGCCTATCTTCCCAAGAACACCTTCTCCTTCTCCAACTCAGTCCAGGGCAAAATTTCTTTTCACTCTTCCCGTCTCCTGAGGGAAGACCCCCAATCAGCTCCTTTGTTTATCTAAACATCCCCTGCAAACTCCACCACTGGCAAAAGCCATTAAAGCCTCAGCCTCCTTTTGTTCAAATCCAGTGAATTCCTTGTCTTCCTCAGATTCTGGCCACATCCTCAAAGATAATAAAGCCCCTTTCCCTTTTCCTTCTGCCTGTTTCTCTGCTGTATTGGGTGCCTGAAAAAAAAAAAAAAACTATCAAATAGCAGTGATTTAATCATACTGTAGGGGCCGGGAAGATGGCTCAGTAGAATAAGCACTTCCCTGGCAGGCACAAGGGCCTGAGTTCAATCCCCAGTTCTGGAAAAAAAAAAATCGTACCATAAAATACTATTCTACAAATTGTTTCAAGACAGCTTTGCTAAACAAACAGGTTCTAACTGAAGTTCTACAAATGGCTGAAATGTACCATTAGAGGAAGAGTCCACCAGTTACTCAAGTGGTATTTATTACCGTGTTTTATTTATCTCTGGGATTTCTAGCTGAGTTTCAAATCAGATGCTTTTCTGTTTTCATTTCCAGTTTCATTGCACTGTGGTCAGATATTGTGCATGGGATAATTTCTGTTTTCTTGCATATACTTAAGCATGACCTATGGACTAGTATGTAGTCTATTTTAGAAAACGACCCATGTGCAGCTGAAAAAAAATGTGTATACAGCTGTTTTTGGGTGGAATACTCTGTATATGTCCACTAAGTCCATTTTTTTTCAAGCTGTGGTTCAGTTTTGCTACTTCTTTGCTAATTTTTTGTTTGCTTGACCTGTTTTTTGGGATAAGGGGATGTTAAGGTCTCCTGTTAAGCTTATGGTATTGGATATTAGATTTTTCATGTCCATTGTCTTATATGGTTGTGTGCTCGTGAGTATTGCCTCTTCTTCTTGAATTTTTCCCCTAAGCAGTATATAGTGGCCTTCTTTATTTCATTTCATCATTCTTAGTTTGAAGTTGAGACTGTCTTGAGAACAGAATGGCTACTCCTGCTTTTTTCTGAGGTGCTGGGGCATGTATATTGTGTTCCATCCTTTGACTTTCAGCCTATTAATCTCTTTATGAGTTAAATGTGTTTCTTGTATACAGCATATTGTTGGATTTTGTTTCCTAATCCACTGTGCCGGTCTATTTCTCTTAATTGGTGAATTGAGTCCATTTACATTGATGGTTATAATTACGATGTATTGACTTATGATTGACATGTTATTTACCTGTTGTCATTTACTCCTTTTTCTCCTAAGTTTAATTCTTTGCCCTATTTAGTTGGTTGCTTCTGATCTCATTTGTGGAGTTCTGATCATTTTGGTCCCTCTCTAGAACATCTTTCAGTAGCCTGTATAGGGTTGGCTTTGTCATCGTGAAATTCTTTAGTTGTTCTTTGTCATGGAAGTATTTCACTTCTCCATCCAACTTGAAAGAGAGTTTTGCAGGGGATAGTAGTCTGGACTGGAATTTGTTTTCATAGAGGACTTGAAGTACTTGGCTGCATGCTCTTCTTGCCTTCATGGTTTGTGAAGAGAAGTCTGCCATTATTCTGATGGGTTTTCCTTTGAATGTGATCTGCTTCTTTTCTCTAGTGGCTTTCAGTATATTATTCTTGTGCTGGATTTCTGGGATCTTGACTAGTATATGTCTTGGTGTGTTTTTGATCGGGTTGAGTTTACTTGGTGTTCTGTATGTTTCAGTACCTGAATGTCAGATTGTTTCCTCATATTTGGGAAGTTTTCTGCTATTACTTCTGCCCATATTTTTTTAATGTCATTTGTATTGATTCCTTCTTTCTCATTGATGCCTGTTAGTCTCACGTTGTGCATCTTTTCATGGTCTTGCGGGTGATGAATTATTTTTTCCTGCATCCTCGTTGTTTTTAAAAGAGCCTTTCTTATCTTTTCACTAGCTGTACCAGTGTCTTCAAGATCTGAAACTCTGTCTTCACTTTCACTCAAATGGTTTTGCAAGCTTGTGATTGAGATTTTTAAGTTCCTCTATATCTCTTTGACTCTGTGTCATGTGATCTATTTCTTTCCTGTATTGTTCATTCAAGGAATCTGCCATTTTTCTAATCTTAATTTTTTTTTTTAATCAATGTCTTCTTTAGAAGCAGTTATTCTTTTACAACAGAGGTTTTATCAGATCGGGTTTCCTCCATATGTTTCTGCATTTGATTCTTTACTTCAGATTATTAATTCAGAGATTTTTTTTTCCAGAGGTTATTTCTGATCTGAATTCCTCTATTCCTTTCTGCTGATGCTTCTTTATTTCAGACGCTATTGATTCATGGACTTCAGCTGTGTTATTCCGAATTTCTTCTGTGCAAGTGTCCTCTGCACTTGTTCCGGGTGGGCTTGGGCTCTGAGATTGCATTTTGCTCCTTTTCTTTTTTATTTTGTGTAGCACTTTCCTCTGACCTTTGTTGTAGAGCTTTGGTGCAGTTATAACCTTAGCACCTACTGATATTCTGGTGCAGATCTACAAAGTTTGATTTTATCCAGTTGTGCCTGGCTTGGGTCTGGCTGCTGTGCTCAGCTTCTTCCTGCTGCAGCCCTTGGAAGTGAACTTGCTGTGCCCCTCTGGCAAGATGTTCTGCTCCTGGGTTAGCTTTGTGGTTCTGGTGCCTAGCCTCTGTGCAGGGATTTCAGCTGCAGAGTTTCACATCAGGCTTCAATGCCAGGCCTGGGCTGGTTCTGGAGGAGTTTGGGGAGGTCCTGAAAGCAGCACTGAAGGTCTCATATGCCTGGCTTGGGCTGGGTCTGGAGGGGTTCAGGGGGCGCAGGGGAGCATGGAAGCTCTCCCACACACTTGTGGGGCCTAGGCTTGGCCTACATCTTTAGAGGTCCCCTCAGATGCGTGTCTGGATATTAACCAATTAATTAAGGTTCAGGAGGTATCAGTGAATTATTTTACTGTCAATGTGTGAATTGACAGTTTACACCAAGCTGTGCTTTGTAAAGCTCATGGCTATTGTTGTCATTAGGGCTTTGTTTTTTTTTTTTGTAAATATGAAGTTATACTTAGCATACAAAACTGAAAGGTTATATTTGTTTTAATCGTTTTTTTTCAAAGCCGAACTATTGGTGTTATCATCATGATGGGCAAAAGCCCCAAATGAAAAGGCTAAGTCATCAATATATTTATATTCATTAAAAAGCATTTTATTCCACTAGACTATGATATCATAGTTCAGATCATAAACTCACAATACACCCAAGTACAGTTAGAATGTCCAATATATACATGTTATTCATCACTACTCTAATGTGTTTCTACTTTTTTGGTTAAATGAATTATTGGTGCTGTCCACTTGGTAATACATTACAACCTTTATTCTACTACATTAGTAGGAATTGGTGAAATATAGAGAAAATTCCATCCCTACCCTTAAGAAGTTCAAAATGTAAGCAGAAGTTGCATGGATGTTGATTGCTATTAGTTGGTGGATTTGAATTATGACAAGTTCTATTAACAGAAAAATAAATGAGTGTCTGAATAGTGTAATTTGTTCTACAAATTTTCTTCAGGAACCTGTTTTGTCATCTGACTCTACTTGTAGGGAGTCTTGCCATGGTAACTAAAGGGCTTTGAATCTTTTTTCCCCTGACTGCATCAATATCCTTTCATGCTAAGCCACATTTGTGAATGAAGCTATATCCTCAAGTGTCTTGAAGAAAGATCTCACGGCTGTGCTCTTAGGTCCTACTTCAAATGATAATGGTAGTCTCATATGAGTAACTTTATGTTTCTATGTCTCATTAACAAGATAGTTTCTAATAATTATTTATGCATACATTATACCTGTTTAGACCAAGTTCTCAAGGGAAGGCGCATTGCTAGTATCATTTTATGTGAAAGTTTTAGATTTTTAAGAGCTTCCATCAGTAACTTCTCCTTTGATATAAACACATTTTTTCTTAGACTTATGTAAAATATGAATGAAGACAATTCCAGGAAACTTGGCTGATTTTTAAAAAACTGATCTGCAATATATAATCTAGGCAAAACAAAGCAAAGCAAAGTAAAACAAAAATCTTCACTTTAAATGCAAATAGAACCATACATCAAAAATCTTAACTCCTAAATTACTGTCCCTAAACTCCTAAGACACAAATTCTATAGCCATAGCGAAGGAGCTGGATGCTTTCCTATCCTTTACAGAAAACTGAGGAAACATTCTTGGCTGGCTATGATGTAAGAAACTTTCTGGAAGTGTTATCTACAATGGGGGGACTTTCAGATGTGGGAACTTCAATAATAATAATAATAATAATAATAACCAGCAGCTTCTCTTCTAAAATCCTTTAAGAAGCAGCCCATCCTTATCTTATTGTGCTTGGTTTTATTTCAAGCATCTTGACCCAAACAAAGTTTATTTATGCTTTATTTGTTTACTTGGAAATCAGTTAACTGCGGAAACATTGCATTTCTCCCTTAAAACCTTTCTCATGTCCCATGAACTCCCTCTGCACTAATTTTAGTACTTAAAACACTGCAATTGGATCTATTCCCATATGGAGTTCAAAGGTGTTGAAAGAACATTTCTTACCCTGAAATCAAATGTGAAATCAAATGAGTAGTTTTATTTTGACAACACCTTTAAAAGACACACATGTATACACACACCACACACACACACACACACACACACTACACACAGAGGTTTATATCCTTTTTTAAAAATTTATACTTCTGTATCATTAATAATATTGTTCATGGACTTCTTTATTAATAAACAAAAACTTGATTCCCAGGAGCTTAGGTGAGGTGAATTAGCTTAATTAATGTGCCTACCAACAGCAAACATTTTTCACAGGAAGCACTTTCTTGACTCTGCCATTTCGTAGGTATATATGACTTATCATGGCCTCCTATACTGAATAAATTTTTCTAATTGATAAAATGGGGAGATGATGTTTATTTAAAAAAAGGTAAAGAGATCACAGAGATCCCAAACTTGCATCTGAATTGTTTCTTCTGTGTCCATCTTTGATTCCTATGGAATCATAGGGAAAAATTCTTGCTGTTACTGTTAAAAAAATTGTTACTGTTTTCCTCTCATGTCTTTCCTGTGTCAAATCTTGGATTGAAGAAAAAAATAACTGTCTAGGACTGTATGTATGCATGTGCTTGGGATCAAACCCATCACCTCGTATGTGCTAACATGTTAAGTAAACCCTAAATTTACCAGTAACCTCTATCCTCAGACATTTTTCAAGTGTTATTTTGAAACAGTCTTTTAGTTTGCCCAGTTTCTCTGTCCTCAAATTTGCAATCCTCCTTTCTCACTTTCCCGTGTACCTGAGATTATGGTGTGCACTAGCAATGCACATTCACCCTTCCTTTTTAGATAAAATAATAGTTTACTGTTGTCTTCTGGTAAGTGACTGACACATACTCCCATGGTGGAAGATTTGAGGTGGAGAGATGAGGAAGTTGTCCAACACAGGATCATTTCTATTGCTGTAGTACAGTAGAGGATAAGGATTACACTCAATTGTGCAATTTTGTTTCCTATTTCAAGTTGGTTTTTGGCCTGGGGAGATAGCTCAGTAGAATAAGTGATTGCCTGGTAAATGCAAGGGCCTGAGTTCAATCCCCAGTCCTGCAAAAAAAAAAAAAAAAAAAAAAAAAAAAAAAAAAAAAAAAAAAGAAAGAAAGAAAGAAAAGAAAAAAAGAAAAAAAGAAAGAAAGGAAAAAAAAAGAAAGAAATACAAATTTGGGTTTTTTTTTTTTAGGGCAGTGGATATAGCCAGCAGACCTTGATTTCTGTTGCTAGGAAACCTGTGAGGCACTTTTAATCCTCATTGAAACCATGCTTAATGCACTCACTTTGACTCTTTATTGGCTGTTTGGCTTGATGCTAATTGATCGAAGGCTCCCTTCAAATCCTTAAGAGATAAATTGCCCAGTGGCAAAGCATTCTAGTGCTAGGAGCTCTGTGGAAAAGTCTCAGGGTCTTCCTGGAGGTTGGAGAGGATGTGAGTCAGAGTGCAACACTCCTGCCTCTCAGGCCCAGCAACCTTACTTTCATCTGCTTTAATGATGGACTCCCTTTAAAGACAACATTTCATAGTGACAGAAAAAAGTGGGTATGTTTTTTAAAAGTTTGAAAAAGCCTTGGTGAATCCAGCACAAAAGAAGATTGATTATTATTATTATTTTTTAATGTATTTAGTAAGGGTCTACAGGGTCTCATTACACTTGTAGTGATCCTCCTGGTTTTAGCCTCCCAAGCACTGGAATTACAGGTGCATGCCACCACGAGAAGGTTCATTATTTGAGAAATAAGAGTCAGACAGAGTGGGGATTAAACAAGGTCTTCTGACTCCACATCTCTTTCCGTTACCCTGAGCCACTTCCTATGGCTCCCCAGCCTCCTTTACCTGGCCCTTTCTCCCAGTGTGTCCAGGGCCCCCTAGCCTGACTCTCCCTACAGGTTGTTCCACCCAGCAGCCCTTGGACAAAGTGAGACACAGTTGGTGCACAAGGCTCTACAGACTTTTTCCTGAAAATGCTGAGATCTCTATTGAAAGTATGCCAGTAGTTTTGCTAAATCCTAGTTCCTAGAGTTTGTGGTTAAGTAATATAATTTTTTTCTTCTGTGGCTCATGTATATTTGAGACTACCTTCTTTTCAAGAGTGGGAAGAAAAAAAGTGGGAAGATTTGGTTTAACAGTACTCTGGACTATGTGATGTGAAAACCCTCCTGCAAAAGACACCTTGAATTTTTTAAGAGCATTTTTTAAATGGCTAACACAAATCAGAAGATGCAAGGCAAATCTGCAGGGAAAAAAAATCATAGAATTTACATATGACTTGATATTTTGGAGAAGGGGAGCAGCCGCTTATTAATTCAATAGTTGGTGTCAGTATCAATTTAAATACAAAGGCGAGACCAACCAGCTCCTAACTCCTAGCATATCTAAATCTATGCCCACGAGGCACTATGCACATGGACAAAGGGAATGCTCTACCCTCTAGCACAGGTGAGGACAAGGTTTTTCTCTCCATATCAATGCTCTAAGTAGAAATATACACATGCTACATTGAGAATTTGTAACCATGACCAGTATGAATGTTCCCTGAATATCATGAGTCCTCTAAACCGATCGATCAATTTGAAAAGCTTGATCCCTAGTCCAGAGACTCATCAGAAAGATTATTTTTTGAAGGCAAAAGCAGACTTGAATATCCTGTGGAATGTTTCAATCCAAATTTTACGAGCGTATAACCCATCAGTAAGGTAGAAAAGGAAGACAAAGTAATAGTGTATTTAGAACTCCTAAAACTCTAGATAGTATAATGTAACATTTTGGTAGATTATAAAATAAAGATTTTAAAAAGATGAAAAGTATTTTAAAACTCAAAGAAATAAGACACTCTTTAACCTATTTTTTAGGTAGGTTAAAAAATATCCATGTTTTTAGAAATTAAAAAAAAATTATTTAATAAGTGCTTGCCTGGCAAGTGCAAGGGACTGAGTTCAATCCCCGGTTCTAAAAAAAAAAAAAAAAAATTGTTCAAAATTAAATTGACAGATTAAAAGTCAGAACTGAAGGGCTGGTGAGATGGCTCAGTGGTCTAAAGCACCTACTTAGAACAAGCTTAGCAAAAACAAAGGGACCTCAGTTCGAACCCCCAGCACCACATGCCAGCCAGCCCCGCCCCCTGGTGGGCTGTGCTGGCCACACACACAATTAAAAAAAAAAAAAAAGTCAGAACTGAAGAATTTGTGAAAATACTGTTTATTAAAAATTACTCAGATTGGACTACCAAGGAGGCTAGAATAAAAAATCATCAGCATAAAAATGTGTGTAATAACATCATCAAAAAGACATGATAGTGATCCTGAATTATGGGAAATAGTAAAAAAGACAATAGTCTTTTTAATAGATAGTCTTTTTAATAGTCTCTTTAAAATGTCATAAATCTAAGAAGTCCAGAAATCCTCAGATGCACTAAATATTGTACATGCCAACTACAACAGTAAACAACTAAGTACCGGATAAGCAAATTCTAGAACACCAAAGACAAGTAGACCTTAGATGAAGCCAGAAAGCAGAAGAACAAAAATAATTTCGATTGCAGACTTCTCTACAATTACATGTTAGGCAAGAACAAGATACCATAAGAATACTAAACTAAAATATTAGAAAACTTAAGAATTCTATATTTAAATAAGAATACACAAATATACTGAAATATAGGTATTTTCAGACAAAAATATAGAGGGATTTCTACTTACAGACCTTTGTTCAAATACCAAACTTGAGAAAGGTGAGAGTTAGATCTATAATCTAGAAGATGCAAAAAAAGAAAAGTAATAAAAAGTCTATCAGCCAGTGAACATCTGAGTAAGTCAAGTTTATTACTGACATCATGAAACAACCCCAACAATAGTGATTGGTAGATCTATGATAAAATAAAAGGAAAAAATATAACAACATAGAAATGTGGAAGAAAATTAAAGATAAATGGTTTAAAGTTTCTTGAAGATGCTTAAAAATGTTTCATTCAAGAAATATTGATTACTTTTAATATGTTGTTGAGATAGAATTTATATGACTTTATAAAACATAAATGATCATTTAAGCCTACATGCTCAGACATATTTATGCCTGAAAAAACTAGACATATTAAGATTACTAATATCTATGAGGGAGCTACACATGCCAACTGCAGTAAGTTTCTTCTAGGGAAAAGAAGAATAAAAGAAGGACTTCACTGGATCTTCAGATTTTTATTTCTGTAAGAAAGAAAAATGCATAAGATCTATTTCTAATAACATCTAAACATCTTGATGTCATATAATTTGTTATATGTTTGATATGTTATTGTTAAAAGTTCACTGACACTTTTGATTTTACATTTTACAAAAGGAAGGAGGGAATGAAATTTATTCACATTGAGAAGCGCAGCTCTATACCTGCCTTTGCTATTTCTCAGAGGCACCCTGAGCCGCTGCTTTTAAGGGGTCAGAGGGCACAGCTGCGAACTGACTGGCAGTGGGCTGGGGCTACTCTGCCTTCAACAGTGACCATGCAGAGGTCCATCTGTAGCCGTTAAGAGAGGTCATAACGAGTTCAACCCATGGCGCTACTCATTAGGACTCTGGTGGTCCTTTTGTAAAAGTCCAGTTTTTGTTGTTGTTTTCTTCTTCTTTTGTTTTTGTTTTTTCTTCCCCATGCAGATCAAGATATAAGCAAAACAGAGGTAGTCATCAGGCAAGCTCCTGTGCTCAAGGAGGAGTGAGCTACCACCATCCTCCTCCCCTCTTGGCAGCATCAGGAAAAGGCTGGCCAGCGCTCAGTGTCAATGGAAGGATACCACAACAGCAGAAACACTTGTGGTGAGATTTTAAGACATGCAGGAAAGATAAAGAGTGTTTAGTTTCAATTGATCTTTCATTGATGAGGTTTCAGCAAACAGCAACATCCTCAGGACTCTTAGAGGAATGACTTTATAACCCTGGCGGAAAGACCCTGCTTCGAAATATAATTGATGTGACTTTCCTGCCTTTTTTGGGATATCCATTTCCCCCACATAATCTTCCTATTGTCCACACTGATTCCTGTTTGGTTTGGCAGGGGTGGCTGCTGGCAGGCTTCCTCTGTGTTGAATGTTCCTCACTTCACTGTGCTGGGCTCACTGAAATAACAGCAAGCTTCTCTAGCTCCCTGAGAAAGGAGCCAAACTCTTTGTCAATTGTGAAACTGGTTTCTAGTTACCAGGAAAACGTAAAGAAATCACAATGAGGAAAAGAAAAGGTCAGCTAAGTCCTTTCCAACATTTGAACAAAAAAGATATTTTTAGCACCTTAGATGTTAGTTAGTTCTCCAACTTCCTGCAGTCCTTGAAACCTCTTATTCTTTTCACTGTGTTATTTAAATACACTATAGATACCCTTAGTTGCCTTAATAGCAGGCTTAGAACCTGCAAGGTGGCCAACAAGGTGAGGACCTTATTCAGTTTGAAAGTAGAAGTTCCATTTCTGCCACATAAACTTGAATTAGAACTATGATAAGCGTTCCAAGGAAATCCTTATTTTGACAACTAGACATGTAGATTATTTTTTAGTCAGATTTTGAATCCCTTCCCAGTGTCCAGTGCAGTCCCCTATAAAGCCCAGCAAAACTTTTTAACTGACTGGATCAGTGTCCCGCCTTTTAGGATGGAGGCACAGGTGAAGTAGAGGACAGGTTGAGAAGTTTGAACCTGGAAGGATGACTTCCTGATTCAGGTTCCTGTCGTAATATTTTTTAACGTGTGTGAAGTGAGGCTTTATGTTATTTTTTGTAAATATCATCTCCTTGTGAAAAACATTCTAAGCCTAAGGATGCTATATATGAAACCTCTGGGATAAAGCCTTATAAAACCCATAGGTCTTGGATGTGGTGGTGGTGCACACCTGTAATCCCACCCTCAAGAGCCTCAGTCAGGATGATCCCACCAGCTCAAGGCAGCCCAGGTACATAGTGAGCTCAAGTGCAGCCTGAACTGAGACAAAACCAAAACCAAACAAAAAGCCATATGTGTCCATCAATATGATGTAGTCAAAGTGCCTAATGCAATTTAGGAGGTAAGAAGGAATAGAGATGGTGCATTCTGTCATAGAGGTAGCTGGCATCTTGTCAGAGGGCAGAGCAGGCAGGCCAGCTCCCTGCAGTAGTACCCCTATGCTCCCCACTGACCCTGCAGCTGCTCTGCTCTGCTGCCTGCAGGTCTCCATCAATAACTTATGGACAAGTGGACTCTTGGACTTTTGTCCTCTGATCAGCAAGCAAACCCCACTTGAGGCCAACTCTTTGGAGAGATATTCCAAAGTAGAACTTTAAGGTCTCAATAATGGAGTTCCTCCTACTGGCAATAGTTGTCTTCTTCAAAGGATATCCTTCCAGATCCTTCCCCAACACCATCAGCACCTTGATAAGAATTAGTAAAGTCCCCTTTCCTTAAGAACCTTGACTTCCTCCTAGCAGAAAATTGCAAAGAAAATGTGTTTAAAGTTTCAATATGAATAATGCCTTCCTTCATATATATATGCATTTGTTCCATATACAATATGACTGCCTAGAAATGACATTCTAGTTAAGTATAGCCAGAAAGAGAAAGGTAAAGCTCCCTTGGAATCTCCTGTTCCCTAGATTATAAAAGTCTTGTGCAGAAACAAGTCATTCTTCAAGACTTCTCCATGAAGCTTGACTTTAGAGAATTTGTGTTCTTATCCTAGTGTCTAACCACCTTTGAGGAATACACCCCTCCACCCTGGTCATCAGACAAACTTATGTATGCCCTAATCCAAATGTCTCATTCAAGTTCTTTCTTGGAGTGCTCCTGGGTCCCATGCAAATCTAGAATGGTGCAAACATCTGCTAGTGTGTCACATAAGATGTCAGAGGACTATGAACTACTACAGGCTGAATGACTACAAGACCAAGGATGGTCCTAAATTCCTAGCTGTTGTGCCAAGAGACTCACTTGAATACATCCCTCCAAAAATCTTTCATGCAAATAACAGCAGCTAGTAAGCCACCTACTAGCTTTGCTTCTAGTCTTTCTTTTTTCTTCACATCAGAAAGAATTCTGAGCAACAGCAAAATTCAAGTTGGAGGATTAAGATTGAGTCAAATAGGTTTGCTAGAGTTTGGATGTGGAATGTTCCTCAAAGGTACATATGTAAAATTTTGATGCTCAGGGTGGTGCTATATGGACCTTTAAAAAGTAGGCCATTGAAGGCTCTGTGTCCAATGACAAGGCTGTCTTCCAGGTGACCATAGAGCTGGGGTCAGATGGGATATCACCAGTCAGGGGGTACACAGGCTGGAACCTACACTCTCCTCCTCTGTGGAAAGGCTTTTTTTTTCTTAGCTGCTTCTACCTAAAAATTAAAATTGACTCCTGCTTTGATCTTATTTATTTACTGTGGTTTTTAATATGCAATTCTTTTATTCTGTAAAAGGTAACAAAATATACACAACAAAACTTTCCCTTTTTAAAACTAATGTTACAAATCCATATTATCACTTATATATAAATTCTGTACTCTAGCTGATTATTAGTTAGGTGTAAGTACAACAACGTATTCTTATAACTGTTTAAGCAAAAACCCATACTTTATCAGAGTCCTCCTGCATCATCCATCCCAAGTGGATGTGACTGTGGCAGATTCTGCCAACTAAGCAGAACATCTGGAGAAAGGAAGTCATTGCACATGGGACAGGCCTTTAGTTTATATAGGGCTTAATGTTTTACCTCTGAAAACATGTACATATACAGAGATGAATCCTTCATACAAATCAAGAACAAATCAATCAGTGTAAGCTTATTTAAAAGTGTGGCACAGATGTAAGCCACGATGTATGTTCTTTACTGACAATGAACCTTGCACACCTGCTAGTGTGAAGTTTGTATTTGGATTCTACAGCCAACGTAATTCTATTAGTCCTGCTCCAAGGATACAACAGGAAGAGATTTGATAATTATAAAACTCAGTCATTTTTGGCACTATGATGGGAAAAAGGTGGCACCCGACCCAGGGTACTTCCACTGGTACCTGCCCTTTAAAGGACCTGGAACATGGTGAGGGGGTTTCTAGATTTAGAGTACTAAGGAGCCAGCGTGCCCAGTCTGCCCAGACCTTCTGGCAGAGCCCCGCTCCAGACGCCCTGTGCACTGCTGTGGCCTCTACATGGCCTTGAACTCATCAATGCGCTGCTTGGTGTTGCCCTGCAGGATGTGACGTGGGGTCTTGTACTTGTCCTGGCCTTGCCTCCTGTTCTCATTGTGGATGATGTTGTGGGTCCTCTTGTTTTTGTCTCTGGCCTGGGACAACTCGCTGCTTAGGGTCAGCAGCTACCGCTGCACGCGCTCATTCTTCTCTGCTTTGGTGATGCGCTTCTCCTCATTGTGGCGGTCCAGGATGCCCTCGCTGGAGAGCTCGGTGCTGTAGCCTGTGGGCTCTGCACCCTCCTCCTGCAGATGGTAACTTACAGACTCCTACATGGGCAGCAGCGGGGGTGGCAGGGCCATCATCACCAGGGGCAGCTCCTCCTTGGTCTTCACCAGGTCGTCCTGGCCTTCTTTGGCCCTGTGCTGCTGCTCCTCCACCTTGTCCTTCTTGCACAACAGCACCTCCCCCAGCAAGGCAATCTTGAAAGTACTCTGCAAGCTCCACAGCCAGCTGCTCCTGGCTCTTTATCTGATCCACCTCCTGTCTCTCTAGCTAGTCCTTGGCCTACAGTGCAGCCGCACAGTTGCGGTTGGCCTCCAGGTGCTCAGCCTTCTCTTGGGCTCTCATCCTCCAGCTGGAGGGCTCTCTGGATCTGATCAGAAAGTTCTTTCTCTGCCTTCTTAGTCTTCTGATAGTCCTGCAGCTGTAGCATCAGCCCCTCCTTTTCCTTCAGCATCTGGTCCTTCTCCCTCTCAACAGTCTCTCTCCTCTTCTTCTCTGTCTCCAGCTGCTGCCACTACAACAGCTCTGATGCTTCTCCTCCCAAGCCTGGGCCTTCATCTGCTGCACCTCAATGGTGTCTGGCTTCTTACAGGGCATGTACTGAAAGAAAGGGGGCAAAATCCACCTTATCCTGGGAGCTGAGAGACAACTGGGTTTCCACTTTCTTCATTTTCTTAAAATGCTTGAGGTCATCACAGCTGTAAAATTTTGTTCTCTGCTTTTTCAATACAGTGTATTATGTGTATTTTGCATGTGCTGAGCAGGGACCTCTCTTGTTTAGATGAATGTGTTCAATGTGATGTACCTGGCATTAGTGCTTCATGATACAGGCCACACTGCCCAACAGTTTGTTGCTTCCAAGTTACACAGTGTGTGTGTCCTGCAGTGTTACTTTACCCTGAGGCTGATGACATGAGAGGCAGCATGTCTGGAAACGGAGAGTTAGTCACCATGGGGCTGTTGATCAGGGATTGGTAGGTGAGGCCTGGCTTGTCCCTGAAGTGTAGGACACTTAGCCTTTGGGCTAAGAGCCAGCCATGGCAAGCTGAAGGACAGGTGACTGCCAGCTGGGGTGCCCTGGCACCCTGCAGTGAGCTCTGGGTTCTTTTCCTTGTATCCTGGGAGTGGCCTGCAAAGTATTAGCAGAGGGTATGGTTGAAGTATAGTTGAGTGATTTTAGGAATTCCACCTTAAGCTCACACTCTTCACTGATATGTCCGTTTTTACACTGGAAACGAAGCTCAGGCCAATTCCTGAGAAAACCAGTTTCAGTACAGGTGGGGTATGGTGGAGGTGTGAAGTACAGTGTGTTAGGAAAGCACTTGCAGGTGCTTTGGAAACTTTGCAGTTGCCAGGAAAACTGAAGGCTCTGCTTTGTGGTTGCACTGTCGCCCTCTGATCTGTTCTGCCAGGCTGGGTTTCCAGGGCAAGTTGCTCATCAGAAAGTGTGGTACAAGGTGGGGTGGGACTACTGCAGACTGAGGGTACGCAGAGGGATGGGATACAGCTGGGGTCGGGTACACACCAGGTGGCTGGAAGAGCATGGAAGGGGCAACCAGGCAGCGCCTCAGCGCACTGTGTCAGCCTGGCTTGGGCTCAGATCAGGGTACCACCGTACCAGGGCTTTGAGCGGGTGGGGCAAGCAGCCTCCACCAGCCTGGGCTCAAGCCTCCCCTCAGAGCCTGGCCAACCACAGGCTAGAGGCCATGAGGCGGAAGCACATCCCGCTTCCAGTGTCCACTGTGGGTCCCCAGTGGTGCTCGGAAAATGGGGCACAAGGCGGGGGACTGGGCTGGGCCCTATGGTGTTGGCTTTTCAGTCTGCGCCCACCGCTTGGGCCCCGGTCTGTAGGAGCTGCATGTGGCCTGGCCTTAGGTCGCTCAGCACCGCAGGCCCTATCCCCACAGCGACCTGAGCAATGGCACAGAGGGGACGCTGGCCACCAGCTCCAAGAGCTCCCAGTTCAGCGGCTCGTGGGTGGAGATGCCCGTTTCCTGCGTGGGTGAGGACGAGGAATACCGTCCAGCCTCGGGGACGAGCGTGTAGCAAAGAGAAACTTTGTTTTAACCCCTTTTTGTTGTTGTTGTTGTTTTGTTTTTTGTTTTGTTTTGTTTTTCCTTTTTGCCTTCCTCGAGAAGGTCCACAAAGCTCAGTAAGCAAGGACTGTTCAGCGCGAAGTGCAGCTTGCGTATAAGTGCGCGTGCGTGCGTGTTTGGTGCCAGTGTGGCTGCGCCAAGCCTCTACTTACCTTTTATTTATGTTTTTCCTTTAGTTCAGAGTTGGTTTCTAACCCTCAGCAGTGCTTGCTGGGTTCCTGAACACATTGTACTTCACCCATGCCAGTGATGATAATGAAGTGCTGCCACCTCCTGCGGGCCCAGCTCCCACGCCTCATTTGCCGTGTGCTTAGTGACGCCTCCCGCTGGTGGACAGCGGGACTGCAGGATGCGTCATTCCTCTGTTAAATCACGGAGGGCCAAAAAACCAAGCAATTGACAAAACTACGTTTAAAATATGGAGCACCATAAATTTTCTTATGATTTTGCTTTCCTTAAATTATGTTAATGCTGCAAACCCATCATGCTGGTGCACCAAATGACACAAGCTTTCTTTTTGTTTGGTAGAAGTTTATGGCCCCACTGGAGCAGCTATGGAGTGTGTGGAAGGGTTGTTGTTTATGATAAAATTTGCCTGATTTCTTACAGCCACATTTGGAAACTTCTTATTACATAGTTGTTTACATACTTATAAGTCTATAATTTAAAGACATGCACTGAAACAAATGTATTTGTTTCCTAGGCAATCTTCATGTAATTTATTATAAAGTTGAAATTAAACATACAGAATGTTTTAACAATAACAACACAAAAATGTGGGCCATTGCAGTTGGGGAGATAGCTTGGGGTCTAAATGAACCAGGCATGGTAGAGCATGCCTATAATCTCGGCACTGGGGGGCTGAGACAGGAGGATTACTATGAGTCTGAAAGGCATAGCGAGACCCTGTACCAAATACATACACACATAAATAAAGAAGTAGAAGGCCATCATAGGGTGTCCTTACATCATTGAGGGTGTGCCTATCTGAAAAGGATTATGGATATCCAATCTCTCAGACTCTGCATCCTTATAGGAGATCTGCTTCTGTATGTGCTCCTTTGGGATGAACCACCTCAGTCTGAGCCCAAGGTAATTGCTTGATAGGACTGCCCAGTCTCGGACTTGAACTGCCAAACTATGATCTAAATAAAACTTTTCTGTTAAAAGTTAAGTGTCCCCAATTCTAATGCAAAGCTGACTAATACAAGGCCACCTCCCTTCAAATTATACTAAAATGGATATATTTTCTGAGACTATGATATGCACTGGGGCTTTGGGTTGCAATGATTAAGAGTGGTTTTGTGCCAAAGCAACAAATAAAGATACAACTAAAGTCAGTCCTCTGTGTGCACTCCATATCCATGGATTCAACCAACTGTACATCAAAAATATTTGGAAAAAATGACATCTGTATAAAATATATACAGACATTTTTCTTGTCATCCCCCCCAATATAGCATAAAAACATTTTATATGACATTTACATTGTATTAGCTCTTATAAACCAGAGATGAATTAAAGTATTTTGAGAGGTGTGCATAGATTATACTGTACTTTTAAATATGGGGTTTGTAGATTTTGGTATTGGTAGAAACTCCTGGAACCAATTCCTTACTGATACTGAGAGACAACTACCTATATGATAGATAAAGTAAGTGAAGCTGAAGGAGGGAGAGTCTAAGTTTACTAAAATAGCAACTCTTGAATTGAAATCTGAAACTGTCTTCTCTGCTCGCAATCTTGTCTTTCCATTAAAGTAGGCTGAAACTATAGACTAAGGAAAGAGTATGATTAGTGTCACAGTGAGAGTGTGAACAGTTGTGGGCTTAGGAGAAGGGGAAGCAGATCTTTCAGTGTAGTAAAGTGACAGAGAGGAATGTAGAGGTCTAAGGAAACAGGGATAGGGCATGTCCCAGGATAGAGACGATCTTAAAACTTATACGTCTAACACTATACAAGGATGGCAGAAGTGCAGCTTGTTTCCACAGTTAGAGAAGTACAAAACTCAGACCTTAACATTTCCATGCCAGCTGCAAGATAAATGTAGCTTGACTAGGGGTGAATCCTTTTATGTTCTGCTTGCTTTCAAGTTTTCAAAAGACTTATCACCTCAGAGCTCACAGAGATCAGCTGTGTCTTGGGCAATGATTTATTCTTCCTGCTCACCATAACCTGGACCTCCTTGTTCTGTGATAGCAATCCCAATTAGCTTGCATAAGAAAAATTCTGCCTAACAATGTATGGCAAGACATGTGTAGCCAACTGTACAATATCTTGCTATGTGCCTTTTGTACTTCCTCCTAAAAACCTATATGAATAACTGTTTTACTCCAAGACAAGGCTGGTGAATTGGACTTCATTGTCCCTCATGCTGCTAGCATAATAAAAAGCTATATGTTTTCTAAAGTTGCTTGGTGTCATGTCTTCTCTCGGGTCTGATCCCAAGTTCTGCACCACCAGGAGAAAGATGAATCAGCAAAGACATAGCCTACATCTGGTCACGCAGAGACAAGAGACCATGATAAATGTCATACGAGCCATCCATCTAGTGCAACTCCTTTGACTGGCTGTGGGCTGTAGAGCTGCTTCAGTGAGACACCAGAGGTCTTCACAAGACAGGCTGCATGGACAACACAGTGAACATGGCAAGCTGCTGGTGAGGAACAACTTTGGAATCATGCTTTGAGGGGAACAGTGTTGGTTTAGCAGTGGTTTATCAAGAAGGAATTGAAAAAGATGCAGAAGATCTTCCTTATACTTTGAGGATAAAAAATACAGGAGAGTGGTCCTAAACTGCAGCAGCCCAAGTGGGATCAGAAGACAGGTCAGAAGCGCAAGTTTACAAGAAATACATCATTTACTTTTGGATATTCAGACTGTGATTTCTAAATGGACACACATATTTGCATTATTTTTCAGTAGCAGAATAATATCTTTCAGGCATGCATCCTTTTTTTGGATGTCAATATTTTTGAAAAAATACATTAAAGTTGATTTTGCCAAATGCCACAGACACCCTAATTCTGCTTAAAAAAATTGAAGTTCAGTGGGATATAAATTTTACCTACATATATCTGATCTTTACAGATGCACAATCTTTATCCCTCTCCCTTTGGAAATTGGAATTTGGTCCTTTAATGTTGTTTTTTACTGATCCCACCAAAATACTGCTCTCTGAATGTTCACTCAGGATGTCAGAAGGGTTCTTAGTCACACTGAAATAAATATGGCCTTTTTGCCTTTGCAGCCCACCACCCAGCTGATGCTATTCCCTGCATGCTGATGCTATGTCCTCATGATTCTGCAGCCTGGAGACACAGTGCAGGCCGACGGTTTCCAAGTTCAGTGAGTTTGTGTACTAGGCAGAGAGAGGTAGGCAATAAGTACATTTGAAAAAACAATTTTAGGCAAAATTAAGTGTTGTGAAAACAATAAAATAGAGCCATGTATTTGAAAGATATGGAGGCTGGGCAATCTGAGGAGGCATTGTTTGACCTGTAGCCTGAAAAACAAGAAAGAGAAAGTTCCAAGATCTTGGAGATGGACACCTTACACAGCAGGACCAGAAAGTGGAAGACTACAAACCTGGTATTTGCTCTGTATGTTGGAGGGTCAAAAACCAATGCCATGGGAGCAGGAGCATATGTGGTTGCAAAGGAATAGTAGGTGGATTCTCAATGGGGAAGAGCACATCAAATGGGTCTGGAACCTTATGGCTGGATCAACAAACAGGTGCTTGAAATATTTTGTGAATCTGCCAGGGGAATGAATGGATCTGGTTGACAGTATAAGGTTTGGCCAGGTGTTAGGTGCAGAATAGAATTTTAAAGGACAAGAATGTCAGAGTCAATTTAAAGAAGAGAGGAGCCTGACTTGAACTACAATGGAAGCAATAAGAAACTAGGATTAGAATTTGTAGATACAGTCAACAGACAAGGCCACTCAATTCCAATAGGTGGATTTAAGTAGGATATTACAGAACAAAACTGTTAAGAACCATTGGGGGTGTTTGTCTTAAGCAGTTTTGGTGGATGGTAGTGATATTTACAGAGATGGGGAAGACTTGGGGGTGGGAGTTGACTTGGTCTTCAACAAGGGTTCAGGATTATGGGCAGGAATCAGTGCTCTGCTTTGCCTTTAAGTTACACAGGTGTAAGAGGAAATCCTAAGGCATTTAGCAGATGGTGCTGAAGGGAAAGCTGTGTTAGATATAGACTTTAAATTTACAAGATCACTAAGTGGTATCTTTGAGTGCTTGCTATCTGATTGGCGTTGATGGGTGAAAAATATCAGAAAAATGCTTCCCTGCTGAGAACTGGCTCCAAAATAGCTGAGAGCAAAGGCAAAGCTAAGCTGAGCTGTTGGGCTGGATAGTGAGATGGAACATGCACCTGTTTCTGACAAGAAAATTTCCAGTGTGACCATCTGGCATCCCTTGCAGAGTACCAGATCCTTGCCACAAATCTGTCTTTGAAACAACAAAGTAAGCTTTGAAACAACACAATTAGGCTTCTGCGACACATGGTGCTATGTAAATCCAGTGTTAGAGATACCATCGTGACGTCTAGGTACTGTTTCAGTCTCAGCACAGTACAGCTAAACAAAGAAGCCTTTCAATATAGCTTGTGTTTAACCTCAGATGGAAATAGCTGTGTCAGGAAATAAATTACTCATGAGTTCTAAGTACTGTTCAGACCAACTAATACTAACTTCGAGTGTCTAATTTTTTTTTTAAACAACCCTTGATGCTTCTTGTACTTAAATGAATCATCCTAATGTTAACAATATAGTACCTTGTTATTTGTATTATATATGATATGTTGTTTTACTTACCATTTGCTAACTCTGTAGAGGAAGCCATGCCAGGCATATTAGAAACACATTTTGTGCTAGGATTCTATTTGCATTAAAAAGTGGTGAAAGACAGGAAAAGAAGAAAAGGTGATAGGGGTAGAGATGAGTTAAAGAAAATTTGAAGGGAAGGAAAAGGAAAAAAGGAAGGTAAGAGGGAAGGAAAGAAGAATGGAGGGAGAAGAAAGACCCTCCCTGGCAGCCTTAACTTTATGTGAGATATATAGAAACAGTTGGTGGCTTACTAATATAATCTCAATGTGGAGATAGACACACCTATCAATATTTATGATACACATAATATGACCCAGTCCATTAGAATACTTCAAAGTAGACCAAAAGGATATTAGATGATGACAAAGAGCTTCTCATTTCTTCCACATATTTACTATTCTTGGGATGCAGTTTTAGAAATCCATACTAGAAATGTTTGGAGAATATCTTATCTATTCATCAACCCACTAAACTATTAATTCACAAAAGAGGCAATATTTCAACAACAGTGTAGGCAAGCCATAGGGAAAGTCTATAATGGACCATGCAAGGACTGTTCTAGACATTTGAGTATGTGTTCATTCTCTCAGAAAATGTTTACACAAAGCCTACCATTTAGCACATGCTAGGAAGGCTCAAGAGATAACCTGTGCACGAAGAAGATATGATCTCTTTTCTTGCATTTATTCATGGTTTAGTAACTAAATAATTTCTGGATATTGATGCAAAATACATACCTATAGGATTATTCTTTAATTCTGAAAATTCTATGCAAAAAGGTGTGAAGGACAATGAGAATGTGTGACATTATGAAGGTCTCATATTGGTCTGGGAGAAAATACAAGTCAGAAAATATGTCTTGGAGACCCAGTCCTAGCCCAGGTCCAGTGAGTGTGCCGAGAGCTTCCTGCTACCCTGCGCCGGCAGGATCAGTCCCAGCCCAGGTGCAGTGTGGGCCAGACCCTCTCCCACGCCCTCGGGATACCCCCCCACCACTCTGCTGTACCTCCCCCACCCCTCCCGCCGAGTAGGAATATCTGCCGACTTTCGGAACCCCCAGACCCAGTCCTAGCCCAGGTCCTGTGAGTGTGTGGAGAGCTTCCTGCTAACCTGCACCAGCGGGACCAGTACCAGCCCAGGCACAGCGTGGGCCAGACCCTCTCCCACCCCCTAGGCCTGCCCCCCACCACTCCGCCGTACCTGCCCCACCCCTCCCGCCCAGTAGGAATTTCTGCCGAGTTCCGGGAACCCCCAGACCCAGACCTAGCCCAGATCCGCAGCGGGAAGGAGCTGAGCAAAGCAGCCAGACCTAAGCCAGATGCAGCTGGATAAGTCCAAACTCTGTAGAGCTCCACCTGAACTTCAGTA
>NW_004524614.1:11780740-11786970 GCF_000260255.1 Octodon degus
TTGGGATAGATATATAGTTGCATTCTCTTAATGAAGAGAATGATTTTTTCTAATGGTGTTTGTAAGTAGGATCACAAGTCTGCATCTTGTACAGCAATTAATCACTAAGAAGAATATATGCAGTGTATTATTTGTTGAAACTGTACTCTCGATTTGATTTGAAACTGTCTCATTGCTATATGTTTATCAATAAAACTTTGAAAAGAAAAAAAAGAAAAGAAAATATGTCTTGGAGGAAATATTTCATTTGAGACACAAATAATAAATAGAAGTGAACTAGGCAAAGGGGCACTGAGTATGGAATAAGAGTAAGCAGTCCTAATGAAAAGTGGATCTCAATGTTGGGATAGACATGCCTATCAATATTTGTGATACACATAATGTGAGCCACTCCATTAGAATACTTCAAAGTAGACCAATAGGCCTTGAGTCTTTTTACTCTCAGTTTACCTCACTCTTTCTGGATTTTTATTCTGATTTGATTTGGTTTTGTTTATTAATTTAGGCTACTTAGAATTAAATTCAAGTCTGACAATTCAATTTTCTGGCCTAAACTTGACAATAACATTGTTGGAAGTGGATTATTGTGAACTTTTATGCTTAAATCAAAGAATGTTTATTTTGGAAGCAAAAGAGAAGCACTTACAATTTTGAGCAAGAAAAAAGAATTATCTTAGTGTGATGGTGGAGAATGGTTAGGAGAAAGAATAGAGGCATTGAGAATATTTGAAGTAATTGTCTAGGCATGATTTAGAGTAGCAGGAAGAGGTTATAAATGAATAGTTGATGGCATCTCTGTTGCGTGGATGCTTGTAAGGGCAAGGAGCAAGAAAATTATTATAAATTTAAGGATGGAGCCTAAGTGGACCCTAACATCAATAGGAACATCTCAAGGGCTGCTGATTTCATGGTCTCCTAAAATAGTGCATCACAAGCTTGGAGATCTCTGTCACTTCTGTAAAGCAGGATGCAAAGCCAATACTGAGAGTGAGAAAAAATATGATGGGGCTGAGGAAAAAATGATACTAAAATTTATTGAATTATATTCATTGTGTACTGCTATATCTTTTTCATTTCCTATTTCTGTTACCAAATACCCAAGTTGACCTTAGATGAATGACTCACTTACTTACTGTGGGATAGGGAATGAGGATAGAAATTAAATAAATTGTGAGACTTCTACTTGTAGCTATGAAAGACTTGCTGCTGCCAGTTGTTCTCTCACACACTTTAAAGCTGGAAAACAATCAGCTTTCCCAACACTGAGCAATAGAGAAGCGGGAGATAGGGAAGTTTGCAGTTAACCTCCTGTTTGTTCTAGTTTCTTGCATGGTGCATGTTCTGAGCTTCAGTCTAAGGAGTTAGAGCCCAAAGTTCAGTATGTTCCTACCGAAGTGAGAAGGCTGAAATCAGAGTTTATGACTACTGAAACATTTGGAAATCTCTGGGAGGGATACTGGAAGCATGGGTTCTGGGGCATTCAGGGGTCCTAAAAATTCTCTTTTGTATGTTGCTAATGGATCTTTAACTGAAGGATGCACTGTACATTCAGACAGGAAAAATTAATATTGCTTCAAGGCTGAAAAGAGAACGGGAGATATCAAAAGTCACATAAACTTGGGAGACAAGATTCTGGTATTGTAAAAATGGCAAACATTTTGAAGAACTTCACCATATAATTCAGACCTCAAAGGTACCACACTACATAAGCAAAGTCTACATTGAAGAGCTATAGGAATGAAGAAAAAATTGGATTAGGACAGCCCTAACAAAAATCCAAACCAAGTTTGGCAGGACAGAGAGCATGCCAAATATTTACTTGCTTGCCAGGCAAAATGTCATTCATTTAATGGAAGACATCATAAACCAGACTCACTAAAATATTCTATTCATAATGTTCAGTGTACAGTTATTCTACGTAAGAAACAGGAAGAAATGCAAAATGAAACCAAGGAAAAGTCAGTCAAGATACCCAGACTTACAAAGCTAGAACTTTAGAATAGATCATCTAAATATGTATAAGAACTTCAAGAAGAAGAAAAGAGACTAATGAGTAAACAGATGAGGAGTATCAGCTAGGAAAAAAATGTTGAAAATAAAAATTCTAGAACTGAAAAGTAGTAACATTAAAAATGAAGAATCTACTGGATGCCTGGACTTCAAAACAAATTGTATGTTGTGAAAAGAAAAGTATGTGAAGACAAATGCATATTAATTATCCAGTCTTAAGAAAACAGAAACGAACAGTATTTCAGGGAATTATGAGACTGTCTACCTCTCTAAGATAGATAAAATATAAATCCCAGGAAAAGTAACAAGAAAAACTAAGAAAAAAATATGAAGAAATAATTGTCACACCTTGTAAAATTTATTTTTAAAAAAGCAATCCATACATTATAAAATAAATGAAGTGCCAAGAGCATAAATGCAAAGAGAACGACACCTATATACCTTATGCATACTGCTGATAAAGTCAAACATAAGAAAAGGTCTTAAAGTAGCCCTGTAGCCACATTCCTACTTCTGAGACATGTTAACCAACTCCCACAATATAAAGGAAGAGTGATTTATTTGAGCTCATGGTTTTCATCTATGGTTAGCTGGCTCCAACACAGAAACACCACAGCAGAGATGCATGACATTGGAAAAGCTAGTTCACCCATGGCATCCAGGAAGCAAAAGGGTGAGAACACACCCTATCAAGGCTGCCCCCAGGGACCACCGCCCATCAGGACCCGCCCCCTAACAGCACATTCATCTACTGAACCCATCCATGGGTTGAATGCATTGATAGGCATGAGGCCTCCATGATCCAGTTACCTTCTAAACATGAGACTTTCCAGAGACATTTTAGACTAAAACCATAAGAACAGCCAGAAAAAAATGGTGCAAGTATATACATATCTGTTTACTTAAAATTAACAATAATGTAAATTACTCACAGAGTTCTTATAAAAAGTAAAGGAAGCCAGAATTAATGAATGGTATCTTTAGATGCTGAAAGAACATGTGTCATACTATAATTTTATATCCAGGAAAGCGATTCTTCAAAAAGAAGGTAAACAGTATATTCAGATACAGGCTGAGTATATTTTGCCATACTTGCAATCAATACTAACGTAAATCCTTTAGCCTGCAAGAGAAAAATGCCAAATGGAAATCTGGACCTAGATATGAGAATGAAAAGAATTGAAAATGATAAATATGTGAAATTTAAAGATATTATTTTGAATCTCTTCATTTCTAAAAGTGACAACTTTTAAAAAGTAGTAACATTTTAAATTGGGTTATAAAATGCATAAATGTGAAATACATGATAAACTAGCCCAAAAGTGGACAAGGCAAATGTAAATACAAGTACACTAGTGTAAAACTGATTTTACTTTTAACACAATTTGAATTTAAATTTATATTAATTTATTTTAATATTAAGACTATAGTATTATATTCTTAGAATAACCACTAAGAAGATAATTAGGTAAATATTTAGGGACATAAAAGAAAAGAGTTCTAAGCTATTTGAGTTTCCAATTCACAAATAAATATGCAAGGAGGGCCAGCCAGCTAGCTCAGTGATTAAAGTGCCTGCTTAGGCAGATAGTGGGGGCTGGGAGTTCGATCCCCCAGCATGCCATACCAGCCACGCCCCTGGGGGCACTCTGAGACAGCAACAAGACTGGGCATGGTGGCTTGCGCCCATAATCCCAGCTCTTGGGAAGCTGAAAATAGAAGTATCACTATGAGTCTGATCTGTGTAATGAGACCCTGTAGACCCTGTATGAAATACATAAAATAAATAAATAAGTAAATGTGCAAGGAAAAATAGAGAAATATAAGAAAATAAAATAGGGAAGGTATAGACACATTAGACATTCCAGTTAAAAGGTAGTTTAAACCACCCTAATTATTTAAGATGTAAATGTATTAGACGCTCCAATTAAAGCCAGACTAGTCAGGCTGAATACAGAATAAATGCTTAATTATATGCTGTCAATAATAGTCACACTTTAAAGACAAATATGTTAAAGTTAGAACAATAGAAAATGTATGCTACATTATATGAATAAGAAAGCTAAATGGCTATATTGATATCATGTAAATTAGATATTAAGACAAGGAATGTTAGCAGAGATGAAGAAATCTCACAATTATAAAAGTAAATTATCAAAAAAATTTAAGCAATTATAAATAGTAATGACAATAACAGACTTGCAAAATGAATTAACTAGTTGACTAACACAGTTAAAGGACACCTACAAAAGCATTTTTAGAAATTTTTTACTCATCCCTTTAATTTATGTAACTGGTAGACAATCATAAAATAGAAAATATATAGCAAATTCTAAACTTATAAATAATTCTTATGACTTTGTATTTATAAAATAGTACATCCAGTAATACAGAAAATATATTGTTTTTAAGTACTCATGTTCTTTTTACCAAACTTTGTTTGAAAATGTATCACAACTTATTTTATTGGACCAGAGTAACACTGTTGCTAAAATCTAATGAAAACTTAAAATTAACAACACTTATGAGGACAGACATAAAATCCAAATCTTTAATAATAAAGCAATCCAATGCTAGATGAAAAAGATAATAGATTGATAAAATGGATTTTATTACAGGAATAGAATCAGTAGGATAAATCAGATTAATTTGCCACATTAAAAAATATAAAAGGGAGTGTTAGTATGTTAACCATCTCAGCAGCTATAAAAAATATATTCAGTACTACTCAGCGATCTTTTATAATTGGACATCAGAAAACTAGTAATGCAAATATATTTCATCAACTTGATAAAGGATTGTATGAAAAACCTTCCTGTCTAAAAATCGGAACAGGAGCCGGCGAGATGGCTCAGTAGAATAAGCGCTTCCCTGGCAAGCGCAAGGGTCTGAGTTCAATCCCCGGTTCTGCCAAAAAATTAAAATATTAAAAAAAAAGAAACAAGTGAGAACTAACATTCACATTGCATATTCAAAGAAGTGGAAGTCATAGATATTGTAATTATATAAGAAAAATAAAACAAAAACCATACATATGGAAACATAGAGATGAAACTATCCTTATTCACAGATAGTGTGATGATGTGGAAAGTTTGAATAAGTCTATAAAAATGAGGCTGAAACTAACACGTGAACTGAACAAGTATGTAGGATGCAAGTTTAATATGTAAAAGCCCACTTTTATATCTAGCAGCAAAACAACTTGGAAATGAAATATGAAATAATTTTTAAATGTCATACCACCAACAAAAAATATTTTGAGCTTTTAAATAAAAACTAACACCATAAATCCTCTAGAAAAAATACAGAATGGTTTTTTGCAACTTGAAAGTGGCAAAATTTGCCTAGAAAAGATTTTTTTAAAACCCCATAAACATGAAGCAAAGATAAATTTAACCTCACTGAAGTAAGCATTGAAAAAAACACATGAAAAGACTTACTAGTAGCATGGAAAGGAAAACCACTGACTGCAAGGTATTATTTATTAACTTACAAATTCTATCTATCTACTTGTTTATCTGGCATCTGTGTAATAAGAAAACAACTAATAAACTTAAAAATAAGCAAAAGGCTTAAAAATATATTTCACAATAGGGGCTATAAGAATAGTCAAGAAACTTGTGAAAAATTGTGTAACACTATTAATTATTGGCGAATTATAATTAAGCACACTGAAATAACATTTTACACCAGCTAAAATAGCTATAATTTAAAAATGACTGAGTAACCCATACTCCCAACTATTAGGGAATAGAACAACTGGAGCTCTGATACATTTTCTCCCTCTTTCATTTCCAGTCTCTCTTTAATTAGTATACCTTTGCAATACATAGTAGTCATTTTCATCATAGGGGATCTGAATATGAACATAACAAATCTAAATTCTCTTTCTTATCTTCTTCCCATCCCTCTCTCCACTTCCCATTAGAAGGATTTTATGTATTTATGTATTTATTTATTTTTTTTCTGGCTCAGGATGCCTTCAGGGAAGATCTGGCAAGGCTTGAGGATCTGGGGATCGGACCACAGCATCCTGAGCCTGACTGCTTTGTTTAAGCAATCACTTAAAGAGCTGAGCTAATGGGCAGGCCACCAAGTTTCTGTTGGAAATCCATCATTTTAATTACATTTTATTATTTATTTATTTATTTATTTATTTATTTAGCAGGGATTGAACTCTGGGCCTTGTGCTTGCCAGGCAAGTGCTTATCCTACTGAGC
>NW_004524614.1:11787070-11801090 GCF_000260255.1 Octodon degus
TCCACCCTCTGCTTCCCATTTACAGAAGTTTTTCTTTCAATTCTTATTTTCCTTTAAATCCCTGTTTCCTTTCTTCTCTTCCTTTTTTCCCCAATATCTTGTTTCCCTTTCCATTTTAACAAGTCCTTCCTACTTGCTAATATCTACTCCCCATTTTCTTATTTTATTTTGGGTCTCTCACAGAAGAGAAACAATATAGAATATAAACTTATGGGGTTGACTTATTTCACTTAAGATTGTGGTCTTGAGGTACATTTATTAACCCAAAAATGCCTTGTTTACCCTTCTTTATGGCAGATTTGTACTCCCATGTATACAAATACCATTTTTTTCTTTACCCATTCTCATCTGCTTACGGGCATATGGGCTGTTTGCAAAATTTAGCTTATTAATTAAGCTGCTATAAATAGAGGTATGCATGTATCACTGTGGTAAGATGACTTCAGATAGCTAGAAAGAGAATATCTGAGTCAAATTGAACATCTAGGTTTAAGTTTTTGAGGAATCTTCATACTGCTTTCCACAGCTGCTTTACCAATTTTCAGCCCCATCACTGAGAAGGGTTTCTTTATACCACGGCCTCACCAGCATTTGTTACTGGGTTTCTTCATGATAGCCATTGTTTCTGGAATGAGATAGAATCTCAGTGCTGTTTTCATTTGTATTTCAAAATTCATTTTTTTATCATTCAAAAAATGGCCAGTAATACTGAGCATTTTTTCTTGTATGCATTAGCCTTTTGTGCTTTGTCCTCTGAGAAGCATCTATTCATTTCAGGTGCCTTTTTTGGATTGGATCTTTAAGTTTGTAGTGTCTAATTTTTTTGAGTTATTTATTTTTATTCTAGATATTAGTCCTTTGAGGACTCCTTGACAAGTAGCTGGCAGTTTTTTTTCCCATTCTGTAGTTTGTCTCTTCACTCGACTGGTGGTTTTCTTTGTTGTTCAGAAGCTTTTTAATTTGAAGTGATAGTACTTGTTGATTCTTTGTAATATTTCTTGTGGAACTGGAGTTTTGTTTGTAAAGTCTATCTGCACCTTTGTCTTCAAGAATTATACCTATTCTACCTCCCAGCAGATTGTTTGTATCTTAATATTTAAATATTTGATCCATTTCAATATTGGTTTAGTACATGGTGAGAGGTATAGGTCCAGGTTCAAAAGAACCTTTTCTTTACGTCTGATTACTTTGTGCAGAAGTGTACATCTCTTTTGAAATGTTTGTCAGTTTTGTACCACTTGAGTGAATACTACACCTCCTAGCAAATGTACTCCTAGAAATTATAATGTAGACCTACAAAAAGACCTATTCGAAGCCTCATTCTGGATTAGAATGGGCACTGTTGATTGGTGTCCAGATTGGTCAATGTGGCTAAAGTTGAAACACAAGTTATGCTTCCATCACAGTAAATATTTACAGTGCTGACAATGAGGTCTGTAACATTCTGCCTAATACTGACTGAAAAATGCTCACTTTCAGTATTAGAAATGAAAGGTTAGGGAATGATACAGAATCTAGGTCATGTGCCAAAATACCAATACTATGTATAATTCAAATTCTAGGCTCCAAAAATGTATTGTGGGACAAAATTGGATGTAAGACAACAGTTGTCAATGTCCATAATTCAAGTGGAGATAGAATAATTGTGGCAAGGTAGATGGAATGGCTGGATTAAGCTTCAGTTCTTTTAAAAAGGGCTGCGCTGAAGACAACCTCATTAAGGTGACCCTAGTGAGTATTAAATTACATGAAATTTTTTAAAAATAAAATTTACTTAGTTAAAAAAGATCTATCTATTCAAACAAATATTTGATGAGATAGAAATCTTTATACTGACTTGTCTATTGATCATGTGAACATGCCTTAAGATATCACATAGTTCCCCATCAATGAGTACAAGTATCATGTAACAACAAATACTAAAAATTAGCAAAATATCTTATTCAAGAATGTTCATAACTAGTTTACTCATAATACTTTTGTTCCTAAAAACCAAATCAACTCAAACTAACCAAATTGTGGCATATTCATATGAAGAAGTGTTAATCTATAATAAAAACAAATGTACTCATGGAAATATTGCTGAAATATTTTATGATTGTTTGTGAACCAATCTGTGATAGCCATGGGCTGTGCTGCAGGAAGAATACTATATTCTCTTCTGTTACTTGATAGCTGACTCTAACCTATACTCATCTGTATCACTGTACTTAAAATTCTGAACGTGGTGAAAATTTTCCTGTCTCACAAGACTAAGAGCTCCTTGAAGACAGCAATAGTTGTACCTATCTCTAAATCCCAAATAGCCTGCCAAGTGCTGCATGTATAGATATATTTGGTCAATATTTGGGAAAGAAAAAAGAGATACTATTCGTAGCTGTTATTCCCTTTGATTCTACTAGGACTTGTACAATTACTATTTAATGAGGTCTGTTAAATATGTGATTCTAATTATTTATATATGAGTAACAGGAATGCTGAAAGCATTTCTCCAATAGTTGGTCTAAATTAGTCATGCACAATCTAGTTTAATGCAAGGCAGTGGCCAAGGTTATCCACCTAGTAAGGTGTCAGGTTTAGATTAGTTTTCAGAGTATTTCTGAGATTGTACTCTAGTTAAGAACAGTCTTGGTTACCACCAATGCCATTATATCTGGAAAAGTAATTTCCTACTGCTTTCACAAGGTTAAGGTAGTTAATGTTTCTCAGCCTGCATGATGAAAGGATATGGAAAACTTATATACCTGAGCACGTATCCCAGCAGCTGAGTAGCTGTTCTTCCTGCCTCATTACAGTTGCCTGCTCTGGAAATAGGCTTCGTGGGATAACCTAGAAGTGTACTTTCTCCACACAGGAGCAAGCACGAGACTAAAGAACTCTTGCAAGGAGGACATCGTGCTGTTTATCTGGGGCATTTTGGTTGCTGTGGGAGGTAAGGTGGGCATTGCCATCCTGGGACAGCAAAGGCTATTCTGTTGCTTCTTGGAAATAGCATAGCCCTTCCTTTTTAGGGGTAGAAGGAGCTCATTCTCTGAAAATTAAGTAGGAGGTAAGCTATGCGTGGGACTGAGCAGGGGAGGGATGTAGACTGAGTTATATTAACAACTTTAAGCTTGAGAAAAAATAGGAAATTACTTTTCTAGATACAAGGGTATGAGTGGTAACCAACCTGTTCTTAACTATAATACAATCTCAGTAATACTCTAAAAACTAATCTAAACCTCAGCATCTAGCTTTATACACAAAATTGATAATAGTGTCCAGTAGCAATAATTTACAGACTGTTAATTGTAACAGTCTTGATTATAAGGTGGCTTAATTTATCTAATGGTATGAAAATTCTTACATATATATTGCTTTTATAGTTAATAAACATCCAATTTAAAGTTGTTCTATTCTATAATAAACTTCTATTCAATATTTGTGAAAGAACATTTAACTACACTAGAACATCTAGTCTGTCATAGAAGGTAAACGTGGACATTTATATGAGAAACTCTTGGTGGTGTCTACAAACATACTGTAGATGTCTCAGAAAAATAAGTGAACACTGCAAAGATTGAGAAGGAGAAGAAAGGGACAGAAGGGAGATTTGTTTATGGATGGACATTTGTTTAGTTTTTTATTCCCTCAACTAAATAGATCTTGCCATCCTTTAGTACTCTGAGCCTCACCCCACCTCTCAAATATTTTGTCCTAGCTGACCTTGATATGTAAATATGATTATAGAAAAGACAATAAGGCAAGAATGACTAATGAATGAAATTAATCTTTAGTATTTGACAAAATACTTGGAGAAAGTTAAAGGAAAATAAATTCTTACACTTGATCTTAGCCAGAAGGCTGAGAAGCGATGGGAAAATAAATTGCTATTCCTTGTATTTCCAAAGAGAAACTTACTAAAAGTAATGCATGCTTCACTGATACTATTCCTTTCTCTATTTTCAAGTCATTATACTACCTTTTTCATAAATACTAATATATCATTCTTTGCTTTAATCTAGACTGTCATTTTCACATTTTCCTTTCCACATAGCAGAATTACTGGTTTTTCAAAATAACCATAAAGGACATCTTTTCAATGGCAAACATTATTTAAGTACCTACTATGTAAAGCATTGTGTTAGGGATTGCTAGACATCTGTCCTAAAAATGCAGGAAGGATTCATGTAGCCACTTGCAGACTGGCACCTCTATGCTATAACACTGTTATGGTTTATATATACGCGTTATCCAAGAGCCTGAACCATTCATGGGCAGGGCTTTTAGAAGGTAATTAGATTATGAAGGTGCATAGCTGACTTACTATTAGGAGGTGGGGTCTGGTTGGAAGTGGTGGGTCACCAGGGCGTTGACTTCCCAACTCCTGCCTTCACTCTGTGCTTCACTCTGCCATGCAATGAGCAGCTTCTTCTCTGCCAGGCTCCTGTGCTAGGCCATCCTGAAGCCAGTCAACTGTGGGTGGAAACATCAATAAGGTGTGAGTTAAAATAAACCTTTCCTCCCTTAAGTTGTGGACATCAGGTATCTTGTCCCAGCAATGAGGAAAGTGACTAAGAGAGACACATGTATAATATTTTTTCTACCTAAACATAATAAGATAGAGTTGTTGTTCTTCATGACTATGATAATGGTCCAAAAGCTGGAGAAATTACAGTGCTCACTTCCACACCAAGAACCTGCAACCTACCTATTGGTGTGGACTGTAATTAACATGTATGTGTCATCTGTGGCCAAACCTCTGACTCCGCAGGGATCCACTGCCTTTTCTGAGTTAAAACAATCACAGCAGTGAGATGAATTTTGTAGCTATTTAATAGACCCATTTGAGGCTATTTCTAAAGCAGCAGCCTTTGTTTTACAGGTAGTGAGTCTAGGTGAATATATATCTTTTTATTATTGAATTATTTTTCTTTGATTTTCTCTTGCTCCCAGACAGACAGACAGACAGACAGACGGAGAGAGAGAGAGAGAGAGAGAGAGAGAGAGAGAGAGAGAGACAGAGGCAGAGAGACAGAGAGACAGAGAGAGAGAGTTTTCCTGTTGTTTACTCTAGAAATTGAAGTAGGGCTAATCCTTCCCCTAGGACGAGTACTACTGAATTTATTAATAAGTGGCCTAGAGTCACTTTTTTCCAGTAAATCCTCCCTTTTAGATCAGAAAGAACTCTTGTGTGCGTATTTGAGTTAAGATATGGAATATGAGTTAGAATAGGTTCTTTCTTTCTTTTTTTTTTCAGAATAACATTGAAATGAATTTGTTCCCCTGAACTTCAGGTGATTAATTTCAGCTTCACTCACTGTATTCACCCCCATTCACCTGACATAAAGGAATGCATATTAGGCACCTTTCTGTATCTGGAACAAAGTACTCAATACATAGCACTTGAAGGAGAAAAGGTTCATGGTTTACTTTGGCTCTTGTTTTCAGGTCAGGTTTGGCTGGTTCCAAGGTAAGAATGTGATGGTGGAAGGGCATGATGATGGAAGGTGGGTCTCTTCATGACAGCCAAGAATGAGAGATTAGCTAGAGCCAGATAAAGAGGGAGAGACAGGGAACCAGATGTACCCCTTAAAGACACCCCCTTGTGTATACCCCTATAAATGGGTCCTATTCTATAATAATCCTTTCAGCTATAACTTCATCAGCAAATTAACTCATTAATAAGATTAACATACTCACACTCTAATCACCTTCCAAAAGTCCAACCTCAGAACACATGGGACTAGGGCTGGGGAGATGGCTCAGTAGAATAAGTGCTTGCCTGGCAAGTGCAAGGGCCTGAGTTCAACCCCCAGTACAGAAAAAAAAAAAAAAAAAAAAAAAAAGGCGAGGGACTTTGGGGGAGAAATTGTAGATCACTAAACCCTAACAGGGGGTCATTAGCAGATATTTGCTTTATTGAGTGTAGGTCTGCCATGCAGGGAGGAGTCTGGGTTTAGGTAGTCTCTTAGAAAGCTCTTCTGGCAAGCCTTGGGTTGCCTGTTAGGTCCCCAGTTAACTCCTTTTCTAAGTCAAGTTAGTATAATTTCACTAGCCATGCAGTACTATAACACAGGCTTTACGTCTACAAGTGGTAATTTCACTCCTAATTCTACTTCACTGATAACACCATCACCACATTGGTAAATCAATAAAAACTTTAAATTACTGTAACTGTTATTTCCAGTCAGCTGGAAGAGAAGTATATTTTTGTCCAAACTAATAGCAAAATTGCCAAGCTGCTTTTACATGTCGTCTTACTTAAAAGTGAAAGCAATGCTGTCAGTCAGAAGTTTTTTTTTTCTAAAAAGCCTGTTTATTAAAGATTTCTAGATAAAGTCATTTGTAGTTTTACCTTAACATAAATATTCGAAACTGGTTCATCGCAATCTTTAAGGGATTTTTCACTTCCACTAATATTCATGTGCTCCAGGAAAATATGTTTTTAGATTAATATTTTAAATTACTTAAGTAATATATATGAGGATGTTGGATGACATTGTATGACATTCTTTAAAATAACCATATACTTAGAAACTGATACATTTAGACAAAAAAGGAAATACTGCTGAATTTTAACATAATTTATTGAACTCTCAAGAGCCAAGGAATTGCTGGGCAAAAAATCAATACTGTCTCATTGCCTCTCTCCCTGGCCTCATTCTATCAGAAATGTTATCTTGTGTTATAAATCTTTAATTTTCTTCTAATGTGGCAACAATCTCAAAAGGTTTGCAAAGTCTTTTAGATAAGTAATTCAAGCTTGATATTACATTAGGGTTATGAATGTAAAAGAAATAAAATGCATGTCAGAGGCAAGTGAAACCTTGTTATTGAATCTGATATAATTTACACAGTATGCTCCAACAGTCCTTGTTTCTGTTTCATGTTTATGTAATTTTTGCACAGTTGCAAAAGCCTTCAAGATTACTTTTATTATCCGTTTTTCACAACCATACATGTGGTAAGTTTGGGTGGCTTGCTTTATAAGCAAGGTGACAGAGGAACAGAGAAATGAAGTGTTTTCCAGAGTAATCCAGCAAAGTAGCATTAATTCGGGTTGCAAATTCCCTGTCTGTGGTCTCTGGCTCATTAGCCACCAAATCGGCTTCTCCTTTCTTTGTATCCTCAAATACTTCTGACCCTCTGCTTATTTTAATGAGGCCCCGAGGCCTTCTTTTGCCAGTTTTATCAGGCTCCTTTCCTACCACTCCCCCACTTTCCTAGCCCCTAGGAAAAATTTCCTTTAAAGCCTAGGGGAGAGTTAATTTGCAGATATGCATTCCAAGTGGGCCTGCTGCCACACTGAATACTGATTTTCCCTAGCTGATGTACTTTACTTGTACAGAAATTCAACATATCTACTCTCCAAGATGTGATATTATATTTGGAACTCAATTTCAATATGTCCCTGGTAACCTGTTCCTACTTTGACTTGCTAGTGCATTGTATTGAAGCCTTAACCAAGGGTGAAATGTGAGGGAAATTAAATAAAATAAATAGACTTTTTGTCAAGAATCTAGTCGGTAAACTGTTATTCGTCATAGTCCTGGCTGTGATCTACCACATGGAGCTGCCTATGGAGATACCTTCTTCCTATACAGTGAGTGCTGAGAATCTCTGAGCTTTACATCCTAATCATTCTCCACCTTCCCTCATCACTTTATTGGCTGTAATATGGTAGATGCAAGAAAGGAATTTCTTATTTAATGCCAGCCCATCCTTGTTTTATTGTTGTAGTTACTAAGATAAAAAGATACAGATCTTAGGCAAAAATGAATGCAGTTGGCATTCATTACAAATTACTCTGAGATACAAGCTGCATTTTAATTTTTTTTAATCTTTGGAAGTTCCTTTTATCTTAGCATTTATTATTTTCTGGGGGACATGATCAGTGTTCTGTCCAATCCAGAGAACTGTTCCATAAATCATAGTGCTTTATGAGCTTAGAACAAGACTAGGAAATCTCTTTCTTACCCAGTAATCCTTTACTGGCATAAGGGAATTGTAATACCACATGTTCTTTTAGTAATATTGCAAAAATATATTGTCTTTTTTTAAAGGCAATGTAGGATGGCACTCATCTATGTAAAATCATGTATATCAAGTTTTCAAAATGCTCAGATCTTACGCTAATTTAAAAATGCAATGATCTGAACAAAAGTAGGTAGATCATTTTAAAAGCATGGTTTGATTTTTCCTCTTTAAATGCACCTAGGATACCTTCTTCATGTTATTACATTGGTTAGCAATGTCTGAGAGATATGATTTCATCTTGTTGAAGATTAAGGTAGCATTCTATATTAAAAAGCTGAATCCTACACTTCATTGTACAAAATACGTGGTTGAAGCTATAAGCTTTGGGATCAAACATACTTGAAGTGGGGAATAACCTAGGATAGTGTGTTTGCTTTTCTTCAAATCACTGATAGTTCTGTTTGTTATATTTTTATTAAATTTTTAGAATTTTGTAGTAGAATGGTAAGATCCTATAAGCTGTTAAGTTTTACTTATTTTAATGTCTATGCAAATATGAATGCTTTCTTATTCTAAATATTATATTCAGATACCAAGTTAAAATGTTTTCATGATTTATGATGAATACATAATAATTTACAGTAAAATTTGTCATTACTATGGTAGAAGTAAAGGTATGGTGATGGTAACACACTTTCACTAGATATGATTTTTTTGTTTTGTTTTGTTCTTTTTTCTTGTTTTAAAGACTACAAACAAATAGCAGAAACAAAGACAAAAATAGAGTAACAAGTCACAGTGTACATGATAACAGAATTTAAAAACAAGAATAAAAATTTAACAATGTTTGTTATATTACATATTTTCATTGTCAAATCTGTTCACATTAACAGATATAGGTGTGCAAAATTGGTCAAATAATTAAACATTAATGCTTACCTTTCAATAAACTTTAATTTTTTCTTGTCCTTTTTTACTTTATATTTTTAAAAATTTATTTTAAAGAGATAATACTAATTGATAAGACACTAAATGTGAAATGAAAAGGAAACCATCAGAGAAGTTTAAATAAGCTTAGTAGGTAATGTTCATAATGAAAATTCCTAAGCATTGTGGTGCTGAAGAAAACCAGTTTCTTTACCATGGAATCGTCATTTTGCATTTATTAGTTTAATTTAGCAAATAGTACTCATTATTGCAAATTATAACCATCTATAGTTCATACATATAATCAATACACTGCAGACAATTATGGCCAGGGAACACATGTGAGCTAGTGAGGGTATGCTTAGAAATTGATTCTTGGGCTCTTTTGGGTATAGTCATTGTTTGGAGCACTGTATGGCTTGCTTCCTCTGGAAAATGTTCCTGTACATTTGAACCTTTGTGAGGTGATTCATCAATAATGTCCGGCATGACTATGACCAGATATATTATTTGGAAACTTGTGAATTAGCTTACTGCACCCTGTAAGAATTATTTTATTGTATTTAGATACAAGGTACAATGTGACCATTAATCATGCTAAGAAAATTATAAGTAGGCTAACATCACTATGTCCATAGTCTGTCTACATATCTTTATAGCAATTCGGATGTGTTCAATAAAAAAATTGAAGCCAATAACCCCACACCTGTAATTCCAGCACTTAGGAGGATGAGGCAGGAGAATTGCCATGAATTTGAAGCCAACTCAGGCTTCCATAGTGCATTTAAGACCAGCCTGACAAACAGCAAGGAATTTTCTCCAAAGGAAAAAGAAAAAAGAAAAAAATTAATTCTGAAGTAGGAGTACTGTCTCATCACTCTAGAAAATGTGTTAGAATCACAGGAGTGGTGTTGGTCAGTTTTTTGTGCCTATGACCAAACACCTAAGAAAAGCAACTTAAAGAAGGAAAGATTTATTTTGCCTCATGGCCTCAGAGGTTCCAGGCTGTGATTGGCTGGCTGCATTGCTGTGGGCCTGAGGTGAGACCGAGACAACAGAAGAGTATGACAAAGGAAAAACCCCTCATCTCATGGCACCCAGGGGAACAGTAGACGAGTCAGAAGAAAGGAGTCCGCGAGCACATATCATCCCCACACTCAGGATCTTCTGAGCCACCTACTTCAATTAAGTTTCCACAGTCTCCCATTAATGCAATCAAATTAGGATCTCACCCATGAGCTCACCTAATCAATGAAGTTAGAGGGCTGTCCTGATCAAATCACCTTCTATTCTGAAAGTCCCAATTCTGAACATGTGAGACTTTGGGGGGACATTTTAGATGTAAACCTTAACAGGCAGCCAGATTTTTGAATCCTTTGTAGTAAAAATGACACCGATGATCTCTAAATTTTATTAGCTTTCACTAGTACATAGTTGGTTTTCTAAGCTTATTTTCAGGTCTCTGCTAGAAAAAATGTATTTCAGAGAAAAATGAGTTATCTCTCTCAAAGAATCCATCACCATGCCATGAAGTACTATTTTAAGATTATTTTTTTTCATTTTTATTAAAGGGGCAATGAGAAAGGCATAATTTCTTTCAAAAACATAGAGATCATTCATGGAATTGAATAATAATCAATGAAATGATAACCTAAGGCCTGGATAAACCTAACATTAGTTCTGGAAAATGTCAACTCTATCACTTTAAAAGGGCAAAACTGTCACTGGACCAAGCTGTTATTTTTCATTCTTTATAATAGCCATATTATGAAATTCTTCAAAAAATTCATTTAATTCCTGTTGAGAAGAGAGTGTTGAATTGTAAATGACGTTCATAATAAACAGTGCTTGATAATGTCAGCTGTATTAGTCACATCACTCATACATTTAACTCTTCTTCTTTAGAGCATTTAAAAGGCCTTACCTTCTAACTTCCTTTTGCCACTGAAATTCTAGCTAAAGCTATTTCAAAGGGTCAGAAGGTTTCCTTTAATCACATGACACTTTTTTTGTGGGGTAATGAATCAAAGTTCTAAATAAATGCTAGAAGGGGCTGGGGAGATAGCTCAGTAGAATAAGTGCTTGCCTGGCAAGCACAATGGCATGAGTTCAATCCCCAGTTCTAAAAATAAATAAATAAATAAATGCTAGAGCTTTATACAGTACAAGATTCTTATAAAAAAGAGTTGTAGATCATCTTCCTTAATGTATATTAACATATAGTTAAGTGTATGTGTATAATGTGTGTGTATAATTATTCATTTTAGTAGGTATAAAATTGTGGGGGAATAAATGGAGGAAATGCACATTTGCTGTAATTTGAATGCTTTTTTGTAGAGTATATCTGCAGCCTCCTTCTCTGTGTTGAGCTCTATGTGAATAATTACATAACTTTTATAATATAATCCCTGAACATAACAGCTATGCTTGACCACACCTGAGGAATATTTGTAAGGGAAGATGTTATTAGATACTTTTCTCTAGGCTAGTTCTAAGTTTTATAATTCAACCACACTTGTGAGAACCAGTTGCAGAAGAGAAAAATTTATTCCATCATCAAAGGTCACAGGGAGAGGGTAACTGGGAAAAATAACCCCTTCCCCAACTCTCAGTCTAAGGTCATGTTAGAAAATGAGTGGGTGCAGTTCCGACTGCATCTGCCTTCTGACCACACTTTTGTGGCATCTGTGTCTGACTTCTGTGCATAACAGTTTCAAAAGGACCTGGAGATTACAGGACCACAGTTTTTTCAGCTTTCATTCAAATGGATTCTTCAGATAGTCTCAACACTACTCTTTTGTCTAGCAGAAGACAAAACTACATTTGATAATTCAGTGATCATTTTTAATGGACTGGAAAACGTTCCCTAAAATGTTGCCAATGTGTAAACATGGGTTGTTTAAATAACCTCCTTCCCCTCTTACTTCACATCAGAAAGATAGACTTCTAATGTACCTCATTCATGCCTCTACCTGATTTATGTCCCTGAGCTAAGAGTTCTGAGTGGCATCAATCCATAGCATCTGAAAACCTTTGCCAAGGACATGTCAGAACACCTTTAGAAAGCAAGTCACTCCATGAATTCTAAGCTTACATAACATCAGTGACCTCACAGTTAAAACATGTCTTAATGATCCAATAGCAGAAAGTGTTTGGAGAACACAAGCTATTTCGCATTGCCACCAATAGATGTTTCCTAGAACTTTCGAACCATTTCTAAATGCATAGCCCCATGTGTTTTTCATTCTTATCTACAAAAGAAATAGATGCCTAAAATATTTTCTGTTCTGAGGTGGGGATTATTTAGAAGTAGGTTTGAACAGATATCTTGATGCCATTTTATACTGTAGAAGCTGTAGCTTAAGGATGGAGTGAGGTGATGGTAGGCATGTTCTATGTTAGCTAAAAATGGTGCTAGCCTTGTCATTTCTCAAGCACTTTGCAGGCAGAATGGAATAGTGCAGCAGTAGACACAGTAAAGGCGGTTAAGTGCAAGCTCATTTTGGGCATACTACAAAAGACAGACATTTGAGATCTATTCAACTTTTTTGAAGACATGTAATTTTTTTTTGCCATAAACTACAGAAATGAAGAAAGAGAACATTGATGGTTTAAGAACTAAGCCCACTTCTTCCAGTTATTTTAGAAATGCTTCCCTTTCAAAACTGTACAGGGGAGATAGAGTAGTGGCATAAGCACCTGCCTGGCAAGTGCAAGGTCCTGAGTTTGATCCCTGGTACAAAAAAAAAAAAAAAAAAAAGAAGTACCCACGTTGTGGAAGGTACACTGTATGCACAGGAGATAGGGAAGGTTAGACAGCAAAGAGGGACACAAAGCAATGCACCAAACCACTCTAGTTTCAGCACGTGACATATGCTTATTTTATTCTTTAGTTTCCTTACCCAGTAAGTGGAAATTAAATCCTACTACATAATTTTAAGAAAAAATGGATAGAAAAATGTTTTTAGTACAGGTTATTCCTCATAGTATATCTTCAATACTTGGTAGTATATATGATTATGATGATTGTAGCTTTTGGCAAATGCTTTTTCCTTAGTCATCTGTTTTTACAAAATAGATAGATTTTGTTGGAAAAGAAGGACTATGAAGTGCAGAAACTTTTCTCATTATCACTCTTATTGCAATTTTATTTTCAGTTTTGGATATTGTTGATGAATTTCTTCACCTGAACTAGGATGCTTTGGAGAGTGAAATGGGTGCTAATCCAAAGGGGAATGACTTCAGGCAGCAGACATACCTGGATTCTTCCAGGAAAATTGAGAGTTCAGTCACTATAATGTAAGATTATTCAAGAGGCTAAGTTCTTTAATCTCCTTTCTGTTTCCAAGTCAAGAGCACAACTTGAAGGAAAGGTACAAATTTTCTCAAAAATCCTGTAGCTAAAAAAAAAATGGAAATAATTATTTCTGTTCTTAAAATTTTGGATTTTGAAAGATGAGCCATAGGCTTAGGGACACAGTTCAGTAGTATAGCCTATGCATAGCACATGCCAAAGTACTGAGTTTAATCCTTAGCACCACACACACACACACACACACACACACACACACACACATACACACACAACAACAACAACAACAACAAAGTGTTATTGCTGCTTTTATTTTATTTTTTCCATAATTTTATTGAGAAACAAATAGCAATGAGATAATGTCAGATCAAATTAGTAGGACAGTTTCAATAATTAACACGTTGCATACTATCTTCCCAGTGGTTATTTGTTGTACAAGATGCAGACATGGTATCCTATTTACATACACTATTAGAACAAATCCCTCTATTCACTGAATAAAGAGAATGTAGCTGTATATCTATCCTAACCATTTTGAATACACAGATACAAAATGGCCATTCATCTGTATCCCCTTTTTTGTTTAGTTCTGTCATTTAAATATTATAGGTGTGAACTCAGCAAAATATTCCAAAATAGTCCAGTAGTCCATAATAGTATTGGGTCTTCCACATGACTGGCAATGTCAGAAGTTGTTGACCTGAGTCCCCTACAGCTCAACATAACAACATGGTTCTTCTTCTTCTTCTTCTTCTTCTTCTTCTTCTTCTTCTTCTTCTTCTTCTTCTTCTTCTTCTTCTTCTTCTTCTTCTTCTTCTTCTT
>NW_004524614.1:11801290-11803801 GCF_000260255.1 Octodon degus
CTCCTCCTCCTTCTTCTTCTTCTTCTTTTCTAGTACTGAGGATCAAACTCTGGACCTGGCACCTGCCAGGCAGTGCTTATGCCACTGAGCTATCTCCCCAGCCCCAAAATCTTTTTTTTCTGCAGAACCGGGGATTGAACTCAGACCTTTGTGCTTGCCAGGGAAGCGCTTATTCCACTGAGCCATCTCCCTGGCCCCATGACTTTACTTACTTTACTTCGTTTTTATACTTTTTCTGCTGGATGATTAAGACCAAGATAAAACAAGACCTATGTAACAAGAATTTTAGCTTTTGTATCTGGTAAGTTCAGTCAAACCCCCCAGGATTTATTCTGAAACCCTGTACTTCAGTTTGTAGATCCTTTGTGAGTGTCAGCCATATGGATGAGTCACAGCCATTGCTTGGCCAATTTGGTCTCTGTGAAAGCCTGAGAAAATGTTTTCTCTCCATGTGACTCTCCTTCAGCACACTCTATATTTCGAATCTAGCAGTTAATTGGAAGGACTCTCACCTGACTAACTATATATGCTGATACCTGTGAACTAAGCAACTGCACTGAAGATGGCAATTTGTAATAGGAGGCTCATACTTGGAGTGCCTGTCATTCTGGTCTTCTGAATATGCACTGCTTGTCATGGCACACTGGTTGCTGCTGTGTTGTCGCTTGGGTAGATGTTTGTTTAAAAAGGAAGGGGGTGGTGAATGAAGGCAGGAGATAGGAAAAGGAGTGTTGCAGGGCTGTCCTGCTACAATGCTGTATATAGTAAGATTTCTGGACTTATGCATAAAAACACATAATTGTTTATTCCTATTTTTTAAATGTATTTTAATTTAAAAAATTTTTTTGTCATATTCTGTAGGGACTTAAAGTTTAACATATCAAAACTTGATGAAAAATACCTGTTCCATATTATGCCTAAGATGTTTGATATTCAGACAGATCATGAGGTTAAGCTCAATAGCCTAGGTTGTATGGTAATAACAATAAGCTTCTCTTCTGTAGGGTTAACAACCTAAGTTTGCAGACCAAAAATTAGAGAAAAAGGAGGGCTGCAAGGAAAGCCAACATTTTGGCCCTAGCCTTCCAAGGACAAGTAAGACTCAGGACATATGAGAACCTGTACTGTAACATCATGTAACTCAATTGTGTCCCAGATTTTCTGATCAAGGAGATTATGGGGCCAAAAAGGAAGGTTATTGCGGCTTTTATATGTTCACATCATAATTGATTGGGTTATCCAGATGCCATGGGGTCACTGACCTGTTGGCAGTTGATTTTCACAGTCTGAGTCCTTGTTATATAACCAGCATGATCTAGGAGCTGCTTCTATGAAGCTTTGAAGTCTCTAAGAGTTTGGAATTGTTTCATATCTCCTGGGGTATTGTTATGCAATGATTTCAACAGCTTTGTCTTCCCTAAACTCAGATTTCACAACTTCTTGAGACTAAAGTTTATCTGAGGTTGTAAAGCACTAACTCCTTTACACACAATGAAAGAATGCACAGTAATCTTACTTACTTTTTCTGGGTAGTTTTCTATGCCCTCAACACCATTATTTTATTTTAACTCTACAGCAAACCTCTTGGTAGGTACTGTCTCCATCTCCAATGAAGGAACACCTGAGTGAGTCACTAAATAATATCAAGGCCTTTCAATAACTAAGCTGAACTGTGGCTAAATATGGAGAGAGTATGACTTTGATAGCTGTAATCTTAACTATGTCATTAAACAAAGCCATGTATTCTTAAGGAAAGTCAGCGGATTTTAAATTTCTACCATTAGATTAGAGAGAAATAGAACTTATTTAGATCTTAGAAGGTGAAGGAGTCATTCCCATGGTCCAAACCCTCTAAGTACTTTTTGTGACCCAGGTTAATCAGAGAAAGCCTGTAATCAAGTAGGAGCAAACAACAGGCCCTCTGAAAAGTGTTCAGTTTCTGTTCTGCAACTGAGAAGATTTGGAATATAAAGATTATTCACATTCTTCTCTGTCAACTCATTTTAAAATCTCACCAACATACACTGAACCACAATATGTGACCCAAATTTTAACTGGCATGACATTTTCTACAAAGTTTCTTACCTCAGATTTTATTGTTTTTCATTCCTTTTTTTTTTTTTTGTGGGACTGGAGATTGAACTCAGGACCTTGCGCTTGCCAGGCAAGTGCTTATTTTACTGAGCTACCTCCCTGGCCCCTTGTTTTTCATTCCTTTTTTAAATTTTTTAAAAAATACAACATAGTAGTAGAGAAAAAAAAATACAGCATTAGAAACAGTACAAGATTTCACTAAACACAGTAATAAGAATTCAATAATGGTTGCTGTAAAAATAATAATAATCTAGCCCAGGTCCGGTGAGTGTAGGAGAGCTTCCTGCTACCCTGTGCTGGTGGGACCAGTCCCAGCCCACGCGCAGTGTGGGCCGGACCCTCTCCCAGCCCCTTGGGCCCCCCCCCACCACTCCACATTGCCTCCCCCACCCCGCCCGCCGAGTAGGATTTTCTGCC
>NW_004524614.1:11810409-11839807 GCF_000260255.1 Octodon degus
AAAAAGCTACAACTCTTGTTGCATAGGTCCTGCTTTACCTTGGTCTTAACCATCCAGTAGACAAGTAGGAAGATGAAATATAGGAAATAAAGCCATGCTGTTATGTTGAGCTGTGGGGGAGTCAGGTCAATAATTTCTGACATTGACAGTTAAACAGAAGACCCAATGCTATTATGGGCTACTGGACTCTCTTAGAAAATTTTGCTGAGTTTACACACCTATAATATTCAATAACGGAACTTAGAAAAAATGGGGTATACCAATGAATGTCCATTTTGTATGTGTGTATTCAAAGTGGTTATGATAGACATATAGTTGCATTCTCTTAATGAATAGAATGATTTGTTCTAATGGTGTTTGTAAATAGGATCTCAAGTCCACATCTTGTACAGCAATTAACCACTAAATTAATATATGCAGTGTATTATTTGTTGAAACTGTACTTCCGATTTGATTTGAAACTGTCTCATTACTATCTGTTTATCAATAAAACTTTGAAAAAAAATAAAAAAATAAAACTTGAAAAAAAATAATGGTTGCTGTATTACATAATGCTATCTTCAAATTAGTCGTTCACATTGCTTGATAAAAACATGCAAGATTCATTTAAAGGAAAAAAAACAAAAAAAAAAGAAAGAAATTCAAAAGAGGGGAAAAAATCAGAGTAAAAAGAAAAAAAATTAAGAATTGACTTCTTTCAAAAAACTAGCAGAAATCAGAAATACAATTATCTGAACTATTTTGCATATATACCTAAATATATCTTTTTCCCATCTTTCATTTGTCCTTTCCTCATCCCAGTCTTTCCTTCCCATTTAGCAATTCCTTTCCCATTCACATCATCTATTGTACCTCTTAGATTTTAATTATTGTTTCAGGTTGTCACACTACCAAGATAATACGATGTTTGCACCTGTGGATCTGATGAGTCCGGCAGCCTCTCTTCGCCCTGAAGACTGCTGAAGAGACCTGGGAGGCTACCCCCCACCAACCCCAGCCTTCCTGCCAGAGTTCCCCTGAGCCCAGCCATATGTCCTCCACCTACAAAGTTTCTTAGCAGCTATTATTTTATAATTCATTGAAGGACTAACATGGTTTCTTTTTTTTTTTAATAATTTTATTGAGAAACAAATAGCAATGAGACAGTTTCAAACCAAATTGGTAGGACAGTTTGAATAATTAACACATTACATACATTCTTTCTTGTGGTTAATTGCTGTACAAGATGCAGACTTGCTATCCTATTTACAAACACCATTAGAGCAAATCCCTCTATTCATTAAGAGAATGTAACTATATATCTATCCTAACCACTTTGAATACACAGATACAAAATGGACATTCATCTGTATCCCCTTTTTTACTAACATGATTTCTAATCAACTGACACAGAAACAAACTCAAGGAAGCTATAGTACTTAAGTTGACTCACATAATTTTTTTTCTAGAAAATAAGAAACTTAAGTTAAACTGATTTGAATTACATTGATGCAAAAGATTTACATGAAGTCTAAAGATGACACTAGGTTTCCAACTCTGATTCTTATAGACTCAATTTTACTAACAAGTGAAAGAAGTATTTTCATCAAACATCAGCCACTGAATGCAGCTTTCAGATGGTTTTAAATAGTAATTTGATGTGCTCCAATCAGAGCACTTTACAAAGTTAGCTTCAACTTTTCAACAAATTTGTACTTACATTTTCATTAGTTCATTGATTAACTCATTCTATTTAGCTAACCTTTCTTTGGCATTTACTGTCTTCACATTTTCCTTTGATCTTTTTTTTTTAAAGCCAAGTTCTCATGTGTTTGGATAAACTTGTGTTGTGTTATGTTTGTGTATTTTACCTTGCTTTGGTCTCTGTATTTGGGAACTCAATGTGGAATAAACAGTGCCTTTTTGTTCTTCCATGTTTTTTTTTAAGCTACAGACTTGGGAGGTACTGTATACACAAGCATTATTTTCATAAGTATTACAATCATTTGAATATAGGTTGGCCTTACCAAAACTTGAGTTGAAAGTTGATTGCCAAAGCCAAGGAATTATGAGATAGGATGCTTAAGAGGTAATTAGGTCATAAGGACTCCACCCTCATTTAGAGATTAAATAGTTCTCTGGGGAATACAATAGCTATGCTGAGAGCAGGTTGTTATGAAAAGCCTGTCTTTGTTCTCTCTCTTTTGCACACATACGTGCTTCTTTTGCATCTGTACACTTCCCCTTTCTGCTTTCCACCATTCCATGATGAAGCACAAGATCCTCATCAGAAGTTGAGAAAATAGGCATGTCAAGCTTTTAGACATTGTTTTCTTCATGATTGGAAGACAAAATATAATAAAACTCTTTCTTTTGTAAATTACCTAACCTTGGATCTTCTGTCATTGCAACAGAAAATGGGCAGCTCATTTACTTGAAATATGGAGGATGAGAAACTATTGAAATATGCAGGATAAGGAACTATTAAATGTGCTGAAGTTTTATTAGAATGGCATTTCTACAACAATTTATATTGTAGTTTTCATCAAACGTGTGTGTGTGTGTGTGTGTGTGTGTGTGATTCTCTCAGACTGTATACCTATTTCCTTATGATTTTTAATTCCTGAAACTTAGCAACAATAGAACAATAGTGATGGGATAGCAAAAATAAACTGATTAAAGAAAATGTTAAAAATAATCAACTTGATATGCACATAATTTTAATATAAGTATGATATTTTTTAAATGCTAACATTAGGGGCTCCTGGCAGGCGGTTCCTGCCGCCTCTGTGCTGGCCAGCCTTTGTCCCGCCCTTCCTCAGCCCGCGGCAAGCGCAGGCCACCCCCTCACCCCACCAAGGGCTTGGGAGTCAGCAAAAGGAAAGAGGCGATAGAGAAGAACGACTCCTTTCACAGTCCCGGCAACTGTGCGCTTCCGAACCATGGGGGCTCTGGAGAACTTGAGGCAGCCCTGGGAACCTAAGAGGAAATCTTTTTCCCCAGCTGGAGGGCGGAGTCCTAGCGATATTTCAGCCATCCAGAGACAACTTTCCATTTGTATAACGTAACCGAAAAGTTCTGAAAACATTAAGCAAATCAAAGTGCAGAGCAGTTTAAACAAGATGAATATCTCTGGAAGTGGTTGTGGAAGCCCTAGTTCTGCAGATATATCTAATGATTTTAAGGAATTTTGGACAAAGCTGCAGGAGTGTCATGATAAAGAAGTACAAGGTGTACAAGTAAAAGTAACCAAACTGAAAAAAGAATGCATCTTAGATGCACAAAGACTGAAAGAGTTCTTCACCAAAAATCAACAGCTGAGAGAACAACAGAAAGTCCTCTATGAAACTATTAAAGTTTTAGAAGATCGGTTATGAGCAGGATTATGTGATCGCTGTGCTGTAACTGAAGAGCATATGTGTAAAAAGCAGCAAGAGTTTAAAATATCTGACAGCAGAATCTTAAGCTTATCCAGAGCTTATGAATGAAAAGAATACTCTTCAGGAAGAAAATAAAAAGCTTTCTGATCAACTGCAGCAGAAAATTGAGAATGGTCAACAGCATCAAGCAGCTGAGCTTGAATGTGAGGAAAATGTTATTCCAGATTCACCAATAACAGCCTTTTCATTTTCTGGCATTAACCGGCTACAAAGAAAGGAGAATGTCCATGTCCAATGTGTGGAAAAAAAAATACTAAATTGGAGTATTCTGTGTGTACAAATGAATTAAGAAAAGTTTCCAAGACTTCAGTTCATTCACAGCACAGCTTAATGAAAAGGAAATTCTAGTCGCTGATACTTGTGATCAAAATGACACTCCAGTGGCTAAAATATGTGAAATAAACAGTTGTCCCACTGATAAGTCATCTTTTAATTTAGCTACAGTTGTTGCTGAAGCACTTGGATTTGGTGTTGAAGAGGAAAGTGAATCTCAAAGTCCCATAAGCCCTTTTGGTGATGAGCTGTACCACTCTCTGGAAGGAAATCACAAGAAACATCCTTTTGAGGAATCCATGAGAAATACTAACAATAGTTTAAGATTTTCAGAATCTACTTCAGAGACTCCATCTCAAGAAGAATTGACCATTCAGGTGTCATCTCCTGTGTTTGTATCTACATCTACTGTGAAAAGTTGTTTGGGTTTCAATACAAGTTTGTCCCCTTCTCTTTTAGACACTGGGAAACAAAGCTATCCCAAAACAACCCCTTTTAGTAGTATTTGTATTTCTAGGTCAGAGAAAGCTAGACCAAAATCTGAAGATAGTGGCCTTTTCACACACCAAAGCCTTGGATCTGAAGTGAACAAGGCCATTAACCAGTCTTCTTCTAGCAAGCAGATTCTTAAAAATATAAGTGAATCCATAAATGAACAGGATATTACTGATCGCACTAAAGGCACCGTTACTGAAAACATATAGTGTTCCTGAAATCTCTGGGAGGCAGAACATCCAAAAGGAAGAAAACCGAGGAAGAAAGTGAATATGAAGTAGGCTGCCCCCAAGTCTCCTTTGATAAAGAAAATTCTCTTCCTTTTCCAATGGATAGTCACCTTGCCATGAACGGGGACCACATTATCGACAGACCTCTGGATCTGTCTGATCGGTTTTCAGCTATTCAGCATCAAAAGAAAAGGCAAGGAAATGAGGCTTCCAAACACAGATTCAAGCAAATGACTCTTTACGAAGCTTTTCAGCCCATTCCAAAGAGCTCTTCCTCAAGCCACGAGGCCTTGGATGGGAACTGCCTGGTACCCAGAGACTCCCCAGAGGAGCCCTGTTTACAGAAGTGTGTCCACCAGTCTTTGTGCAGATCCCCTCCACACAACCAGACAGCATTATCTGTAAAAGAAGAAAATTCCATCTTCAAAATCCCTCCACATCCACATGGAACTTTGGAAACAGAGAATCTTTTTGATGAGCTAAAGGGTGGTGGTTCTAATGAGCCAACAAAAGTAAAAGCCAGGTCAGTCCATGGAGGATGTGAGCACACATCAGTGCTTCAGTTAAATCCTTGCAGAACTGCCAAAACTAAGCCTAGCAACAACCAAGATGCATCCTTTGAAAATATCCAGTGGAGTGTAGATCCAGGAGCAGACCTTTCTCAGAATAAAATGGATCTTACTGTAATAGACACAAAGGATGACAGTCAGTCAAGAGTAGGAGGAGAGACAGTAGACATGGACTGTACATTGGTCAGTGAAACTTTGCTTTTAAAGGTGAAGAAACAAGAGCAAAAAGGAGAAAGAAGTTCAGATAGAGAAAGAAAGATGAATGATACCTTGGAAGATATGTTTGATCGGACAATACAGGAAGAATACGAATCTTGTTTAGCAGTTTCCCTCAGATGGTAAATGAATTGGAAGAATTATCTACTGCCATAAGAGAACCAATTGTACATAATGATAAACAAGATAAAGTCAAACAGAAAGCATTTGTAGAGCCCTATTTTAAAGATAATGAGAGAGAGACTAGCCTACGAAATTTTGCTCATATTGGGGTGGTTCAGAAAAAAGAAGGAAGAAGAAAATTGCTTGGGCATACATGTAAGGAATGTGAAATTTATTATGCAGATATGCCAGCAGAAGAAAAAGAAAATAAATTGGTTTCCTGCTCAAGACACCAATTTCGCTATGTTCCACCCAAAACACTAGAGAATTTCTGGGAAGTTGATTTTCCTTCCACCCAAACTTGCATGGAAAGAGGTTACACAAATGAAGGTCTTGACCTTTATCCTCATCCAAAAAGACAGCAGCCTTACAATGCAGTGATTTCTCCAAAAGCAAGGAGCAGAAGATATAGATGCTGAAGCAAAAACAGAAAAACAAAAGGCAATTTCCTCCCTTTTAGTTGTTGATAGTTAAAGTTGTATTAAACATTGATTTTTTTGATTTTCTGTAAATTGAATTTTAAATCTTTTTCTATTAAAATGTTTTTAAATGGTTTTTATCTACCACACAAATAACTATTTAAAATATGGATGTGTTTATATTTCCTTGCTCTTGCATCTTTAAGACAATAAGGTGCTTTAATTTTGCCCTCTAACTTTAGTGATTACAATTTTGAAAATATGGTAATTGTCTGATTTGTTTTTTGCAAGTGTTTTCTTTTTTACTCCATTTTCCTTTGATATTTACAGTTAGTAGTGATTTCATATGAATCATTACAAATTTTCATTCTCTTAATCACTTGCTCTTCCATAGGGTAGGTACATCAGTGCCTGACACTTAAGTATTAAAAAGAAATGTTAAATATTTTTAAAAATTCTAAGATTAAAATACAAAAGTATTTCCATGGTGACTGAATGAGTACATACAGGAAGTGCCTGTAACACAGAGTACTTACAATACATCATCACATAGGATGGCACTAAATCACCCTCATGCTGCCAAATATTGGATTAACTACCCAAGTTGTTAATCAGCTTCTGAGTTCATCACTTATTTGTGAATCAGACAATTTCTTAGGTGTTGGATGTAAAGTAGTAGGTAAAACCAAAAAGCTACCCATCTTTATGTAGCTGAAGAGGAAGAAGAAAGAAACAATGGACAGATGAAGAAATAAACTACAGTCACATGATGATGAATGCTACAAAGCAAAAAAAAAAAAAAAAAAAAAAAAAAAAAAAGAATAATGTAATGGAAAGTTGGCATGTAGAGAAGGGGGCCACTCTAAAATAGACTAATTAAAGACAACTCCTAAAGAACCATCAGAGTAGAGCTTAGTCAAGACAATACTTGGAAGATGGAATGGAGTTGGGGAGCATAAGCTCCATGGCCTCTAGTATCCACTGCATGCAAGGGCCATCCTAGCTATAGAAAATTCAAGATTGCACAAGAGTACCCATAATCTTTGCCCTGCTGAGGTTTACTATCTGTAAGAACAAAAGTTCTTGTCTCCAAGGAACTCCAGAATGGTTGAGATAAACAAGCTTGTAGGGAAATAATTGCAGCACAGCCAAGTTCTCCTCTTAGATGTCACCACTGACAGAAAGAAGAAAATGGTTTCATATCCTTGGGGGAAAACAATTGGCTAGAGGAAGCTTCCTCCAGGAATTTGCCTAGCAGCCCCTAAGGAACTAGTATCCTAGCTAAATTCCTATCATGTATTTCCCAATTGCTTACGAGGGTTGTTTGTTTGCTTTGGATTTTTCCCCCAGTGGGCTCCCAAAACAAAGATAGAAAAAATGAAGACTAAGAGAATATTCCCTGGGTAAAGCCAAGAAAATATCCATATAATTTTAAAGATGCCATAGTTAATACCTATTGAATCAAATTGTATTTCTAAGCTGAATTCCTTAATAAATTCTAGCATATCTCGGGCTCTTGTAGAAAAGAAAGATCTACATCATAAGATGTAGTTATCCAGTGCAGTCCAAGATCCAAACATCTTTTTGCTTAAAAATGATAATTTATGCCTGTGTTTAGTTAATTTTTTCTTTTGAATTCAAAAACTTCCTCAGTTTTCTGAAGATATTTTATAATTTATTTTCAATTATGTACCAAGAAAGATACTTCCCTTTCTAAGTACTTCTACCTAATTTTTTTTTCCTTCTCCTGATAAACCCACTAGAGTCAATAGATTTTTCTTGGATACTACTGTCCTCTTGATTTGTATGCACTAGTCCTGGTGTATGGTGTTCAAACCACTGAACAATCTGCCCATGTCTTGCACCTTAAATTGCAACCACTTCTTAGAAACAAATGAGCTTTTCCCCAATCTGAAATTAGAATATAAATGCAATATTCAAATAGACTTTAATTAGAATATAAATAATTTCTAACATGAGGACAATGGATTATGTCTATGAGGTCATTAATGGATTATGAATCACTAAGAAAAGTAGCATGATGGTAGTTCCGTCCACTTCCATTTTCCATCCAGCCAGGCAATTGCATTCAATGTTTTCACTGAAAACATACTACCCTTCTCTAACTCAGCAAGCATGAACAAGAGTCCCAACCATTTAACAATGCAGTTGGCAAATGGTTTTGTTGTTTTTAAAGTACTATAAATCTCATTTGTCTGTGACTTATGAGTCTGTTCAAACAGCAAATCCTGCAGGTTCATGAATAGCCCTGCTGAGAACAATGATCGGAGAAAGCCTCTTAAGACACAGGGATGAAAGTGATTCATCAGGGTCTGCAGCTTGGGACAGATCTCCCTCTCAGGTTAAGAAGATATGGATGGGAAACAAATCCTCCTTTTTTGCTGGAAGGAAAATTTTCTTTCTCTCCTATGTTTGAGCCCTTACTTAATTCCTGAAAAGAGGCTGGATACTTGTTTTGTCTCACTGAATTTTATTTTGGGGGTGCGGTACCAGGAATCAACCTTATGACCTCAGGCTTGCCAGGCAGGCACTGACTATACCACTGAGCTCAAACCCTGGCCTGTCCTAGTGAATTTTGAGAAAAAGCTTTGAGATACTGATTATTATTACCATTTGTAGATATAAGGAAATGGGACTTCAGAAAAACGAGTGGCTCAGTTTTATAACTTTTGACAGCAAAAATCTGCTTTGTTCCAGACAAGCTACTAGGAATGTGATGATTTTCTCAGGATGCTATAAGAAGAAAGAGAAATATAACTCCTGTGTATAGGACTTAATTTCAAGATCTACTGCATAGCAATAAAAGATAAGACTGTTATATCCCAGGTATAGTGCCCATCCAGTCCAGACTGTACTGTTTGAAAACAGCAATATGTCTTTTTCATCTTTGCACCTTCCCTTCTTTCCTTTTTCATCAGTCTATTGAAAAAATTTGTAAAAATTTAGAGTACTTACCAGAGGGCAGTTAGAAGAAGGACTAAAGCAATGACTTAATGAGGGTTGTTGGGACAGTCTTTGATGCTTACCCACGAGGGAAGGGCAACCGTCTGGAAGGGAGCAATTAAGCAGTGTGTATAAAATTAGAGCTTACAAAACCAAACACATAGGTTGAAAAAGTATGAAGGGAGGGTGGTATGATTAGCAATGTGGAGAAAAGGTTGCAGACAATAGCTAATTCCAGAGAGATGATAGAGAACTTTGGTGAGAGATAGATGGAACTTGAGCAGGTTCTAGGGGTCTGGTGAGAGCACCCACCAGTAGACTCCTGGTGGAGTAGGAGACTTCTAATCAAGTTTCTAACAAGACTCATGTACTTTTGGAGCTGCAGATACCCCGAGGAAAGGCTTATTTAAGTCTTTTAAATAACTCTGTAACATTTCAAACAACTCCAAACAGCTCCGTACCATTTTTACAAAGTACATCAATTGCAGCTCAGAGACCTTAAATAATCTGTCCTGAGGCAACACCAGTATCCCATGGATGAATGATAGTAGGGGCTGTGGGACACCCTGAGACTACTCTGGGACCAAATTAGCAACACTGAGATGAAAGAAGGCCAGGTGTTCACAGCAGTAAGAGGTCAGAGTACTTATACACATAAATACTGTTGTCACAGACAGCAAGTATTTAGGATTAAATAGCTGCCTTGTTTTTGGCTGGCTGAGGAAAACAGTCCTCAAACTTTTATCTATGGATGCACATATTTACATTAGACATATTGCTTGATACTCCCTTTACTGTCCATAAAATGAGTTGGGCACTTTAAATAGTACACACATGAATACACACATGTACAACATCCATACAATGTACACACACACACATTGATGGTAGTTATGAAGCCTGAAAGAATTTTGAGATTTGTCAGTTTTGTCTACAAACCACCACAAGAGATATTTTCCAAGTAAAGATGACCGTCACACCTTGTCTTTGGTTTCAGTTGACCATAGCCTGGTCAAGGATGACTGGACAGATGGACAGGGATGGGCACCTACACTGACAACCAGAGGCTACTTACAGTGTGGCTGAAAATAAAAACAGGGCTGAGTGAATCTGACCTTGTCTCTTGTGAATGTGACTCAAGAAATATGCACTTGAAATTAAATTATTTGTGAAGTGCAAGAAAAAAATCATTTTTCAAAGACATTTTCTCTTAAGAACTCTGTCACGTGTCTAGCAGCTACTCCTTGATGGCCTCAGAATGTATAGCTCACTACATCTAGCTGAGGAAAAGGCCACCAATCAGCCTCATGCTTAAAGTGTCAGTGAATAGCTTACTCTACAACCTTGTTACACTTACCACCTCTCCTAACACAAACCATCCTTTTGTTTGTACTACCTTGCTTCCTTCCACTACATTCTAGTTTGCCATTTAGAGGAAGTAGATGAGGAGATGGAAAAAAGGCTCAAATACCAGTTTGTCCACCTCCTACGGTTGCAGAAAGGAGGCATCTGGACATTCCCCCACGTTCTCATAGATTAGGGATTTGTAATACCTCTTAGCCTTAGTCCTGAGAGTTTATCTAATATTCTGAAATTCTAAGGAAATTCTCAACTAGGAACCTTTGACATAAGCGTGGAAAATGAACCTGTAGGTTTAGAGGCTGAAACAATGATAGAACATCATGAAGAATGAAGACTTGAAGCAGAGTTAAGGGTTAAAACCTGCGCTTTGAGTACACATAGTGCAGGACTCACTCCTGGTCTGGATGTTTTCTAGGTTTGTGACTTGGGAAAGGATTAATACCTCTCTGACTGCAATTTCGTCTTCTTACAAAGGGAGAAAATAACAGCAACACACTGCCACTGAGTTGTTGGAATGAGATCAGATAATTATCACAAAGCATTTAGTAACATACCTGGTGCGTAGTAAGTGTTCATAAGTGTCGAGCAGTGTAAGTGAGCAAAAGCTATGCACTAGAGACAAGAGCCTGGGCAGTGATGTGAGTACTGCTCCATGCTCAGGAAGATGGGGAAGTGATCAGTACATACCAGACAAGGAGTAAGTGGAGAGACGAGTGAGGAAGATGTCACTGGGCTATAAAAACAAAGGAAAGTCAGTTCATAGTTGACAGCTTTCCAGTTTCAGCTGTTCTTTCATTTCAATCTAGTAAATGACTATACAAAACAAAACAAAATATGAACTAGCAACCCTGGTGGCAATTTGAGTGAGTCTCTATTCTTGTTTTAGGGAAACTTAATGAACGTGTCTCCTGGAAAACTCCACTCCCTCCTAGGAAGTGAACAATAATTCCCTGCTTCATTTCTAATAGAAGCAATGAGAACTCTGGAAACTTCCTCATGTAGATCCTTGAAGTGTTCTTAACATCAAATGGAAAACAAGTCTTCCAAAAAAATTAGAATAGGAAAGAATCTTTATTTCCTGACCAAAAGGAATAAGATAGCAGTGGCATCTGTAATGCTGCCTGAGTAACTGAGCATCACATTATTTCAGAGAATATAGATTGTTCACTGTTGTCTCTCCTGTTTTATAGCAGCTCAAGTAAAGACTTTTCTGGAAATAGTGATACAAAGCATGACCCAAATACACAGTGAATGTTTATATAAAACTTTATTACATTAAAAAACACATTGCTGTTAACTCTCCTCAAAATACTTTGCCTCCTTCAAACACATTTATCCCATTGTTCCTGTTCTTTCTGAAGCAGTTCTGTAAGTTTTCTCTTGTGAATGTTTTTATGAGATGTGATGTAAAAAATAATGAATACTGCTTTCAAGTGCCATACAACAGAAAGGTGGATCTATCTATCTATCTATCTATCTATCTATCTATCTATCTATCTATCTATCATCTATCTATCTATCTATCTATCTATCTATCTATCTATCTATCTATCTATCTATCTATCTAGTACAGCATCTGAGGGTCTCACCACACAGCTCCCAAGCATTTGCTGGGATTACAGGCATGTGCCACCATGTCCGGTCTCAATCATCTCAGTGCTTCCTGCATGCAGGGCCAGCATGGCATGCCAGGGATCAAATCCCAGTCCCTGCATCTACCTAAGCATGTGCTTTAATCTGCTGAGCTATCTGGCTGGCCCTAGACTAGTAAAAATATTAAAAGGTGTCCTCATCTACCTTAGTTACTGGATGTGGCAATATGTGACTTCTGGCTTTTCCCTTAAGTAGGAAAAGTGACCACTAAAGGTAAACGTTTTGAATCAATTCAGGACACTGAGGCAGCAGCCAGGATAGGCCAACTAAAGATATTCGCAAGAGAGAGATCTTTCAGAACTGGTTAAGAAAAATCAAGAACAGTAGGACAAACATATTTGAATTGAGGGAGATATTTTGAAGTGGATTAATGACAACATGTCTATTACTGTAATTTAAAATAATTATTTGTCTTATTTTTCAGTCACACCTTGTAGTCAACTGTTCAGATTGCTCCACAATAGTAATGTGTATAAGAGACTTGCATTTACATCTTTAAGAGAATGAAACATAAATAGGACATAATAAGTTGAAATACTTGGAAATTTTCTTTCCAAATGAACTTTTGTCATGACTTTATTAAAAATACCTTGCTAGTAGTTACTTGTGGTAGAATACTTACAAAAATGGATGCCACAATCCTGCAACTTTCTCGTTTTCACTAAAAGTTGGAGTCTACCTCCCTTTCCCTTGTCTCGTGGCTGTCTTTGTGATTTTTTGAGTATATTAGACAATGAATGTGTCAGGGATGAACATGGAAGATCTGTGAGCATCTGCCAGCTATGTCTTTGCAGCCCTAAGACTGCTGTGTTCAGAAGTACTGTATAGACAGGTCTTCTGACAATAGGAAGGTAAGGGCCTACTGAGAGTTAGCAGCAGTTGCCAGTGATTAAATTAACCTTGGACATCCACATACAGCCATATCTCTTATAGACTGATCACACAGGTGACTTCAGATAGAACCTGAAGCAGAAGAATCACCCAGCTGAGCTCAGTCAAAATAGCCCACAGAATTGTGAGCAAATAAATAGTATTTTTAACTTACAAAACTGTAGAGCATTTTGTGACATAGAAATGGATAACTGGCCTAAGGATATGTCACTTGCCTCATGGTCATCAAGTATTCTTTGTGGGGAGAGAGAGAGAGAGAGAGAGAGAGAGAGAGAGAGAGAGAGAGAGAGACTCTACTTGCATAACTACTCCAGTAATAGAACTGGTGAAGCTTCATGTCAGGGAGTTATCTTGTTATCATAGAAAAATATTTTATTGTTTAGCAACAGAAGGAGCAGAGGTTGGCCTTCAGTTCTTTGACCCACAGCTGGAATCAAAGGATATTTCAGTGGGTGGCAGTCTTTGCTCTGTGGGCTGTTTGATGTGTGCAAAACCTTCCTCGCAAAAATGCCTGTAGGGGTTAATGCCTTTTAAACCCAGTATCACATAAAATGAATCTTATTTGCATGCAGCAACACCTTGCAGGGGTTTTCCCTTTTGTTTCCCTTCTGCCAACTATTGAAACCAACTGAGAATTCTCTGACTTTTCCAACTAAGGAAATTACACAGAACAGACATCTGAGTAATAAAGGACACCAGCTGTTGTCAGAGAGAGATGGTAATCATTTTTTAAATAGAGAAAACGCTATCAAAGCAAATGTATAATTGGATAATCCAGTAAAGTCCAAGTGTAAGAATAAAACCTCATGTGATGACTCTGTATACTCAAACAGAGCATATCCCAAGTGCACACTCTGGGCTGCCAGCTGGGTCCTGTTCTTTGTCATTGAGTAAGTACAACAGAATGCAGCTAGTCCTTATCCAACTCATTTTCTTCTTTGCCTGAGAAAAATCATCTCTATGCTATTGATACACAAACTTACAATGCAAAGTGGTGAAACAAATATTCTATTCCTCTTTCTTTTTGGAATCTGTCTTTAGTTTCCCTACGGGGAAAATAGTCTGCCCCAGGAGGAATAGCAGCTAGATGAAGAAGAGTATACTAAGCACTCATGGATTTAGAGGAAAGGAATGAGAGGATCCAGGAAGCTCTGCAAACTCCCACATATCTGGCCAATGGCCTGCTCAGCACGGGCCTTGGCTCCAGAGGGCCTCAGCCATAAAAAATGTCTGGAACTGTTTTCTCCAGAGATAAAACTATTTATTGGTTAGTTTATGTTGTCACACAACAGATTTTTCTATTTTAATAGAAATAAGACAATGACATCAAGGCCATCATTTTGCAATTTTTGATTTTTGAAGTCATAATAACTGTAAGAGACATTATATAAAATACAAAATTTGCACAGAATTCAAAATAATGAAATTTTACGGGGCCGGAGAGATGGCTCAGTGGTCTAAAGCACCTACTTGGAACAAGCTTGGCAGAGCACAGGGACTGCAGTTCAATCCCCCAGCACCACATGCCAGCCAGCCCCACCCCCAGGTGGGCTGAGCTGGCCACACACACACACACACACACACACACACACACACACACTAAATAAATGTTTAAAAAATAATGAAATTTTAAGCTCAGGTGAGTATAAAAGTCAAAGGGTATCATATAAGGTAATGTTTTGTTTATTGATTTAGAAATGCTTAAAAAGATTAATAGTTTATGAACAAGTAAAAAATCGAAGGGTAAGAAAAGTAATAACATGAAAGAAAGTACTTCAGATATAGTAGGTTTTCATTTTATATTTAATACTCATAGAAAGTCTGTGAACCACCTAAGATAGAAAATTAAAATTTAGAGTCAAAGTTTGCTTTAAGAAATGTTTTTCATCTCTTAAAAATTTGATTTAAAATATATTTGCACTCATACATGTGGGCCCAAGCTCTTCTTGACTTTGAGGTCTGTAGTTATAAGAAGAATGTTGTTTATATCTTCTCAGAAAGATTCAAGTAAAAGTATTTGATTTTTTTGAAGAAAGATGAAATAATACAGAAGTTCAAATTTTTTTAATCTACAGTGCATGGGACTAAAAATTGCCTCAAAAACGTTTATCTGGAATGTTCATGGGATACAGTATCAGAATCTGATACATATATACAATGTACAGTAACTGAATTGGAATAATTAACTTTTCTACTTCCACAAAAATTTATAGTTTTATGGACTCATTTTTTATTTAGAAATATATCATAAATTTTTGTAGTCTATAATCACCCTACTGTGTTCAAGAATGTTAGAACTAATTCTCGCTGTCTAACCTTTTGGTGCTGTTACCTCTCCTCTCTTATAAACCCTGCTTTACCCATCCCAATCTATGTTTTTATACCAATAATGACAGTTTCATTAATTGGAATCTCTCTTGAATGCCCTGATTAACAAGTCTGAAATATTTAGGTTATTGGATACCCATGCCATGATGTCATTACATACTCAAGGTGCTATGAGGGAGAAAGACCAAACACACGTTTGGCATTTCAGCTTCAGCATCTGACAAACTGATTCAACATTTTTCTTCTGATTTATGTAGCAAATAAGCTAATGTTTCCCTCATTATTTCCATTTTTGCTTATTTAATGAGGTACTCAGTGATATATTCTTTTTTAGAAGTTTCATATCACATAAAACAATAACAATGGCATTGTTGTGCGATACTTAAGACTAAAGATATAGTTCTATCTGCTGTGTACCCTTGGAAAAATAAAATAAAAATTAGCTACCATTTGTTAAAGACTTACTCTGTGCTAGAACCCTACAAAGTACTTCATTAACTTAATTTTTGTTTGATCTGTGCAACAACTCCAGTGGGCAGATAATTTTAACCATATTTTCAAATGTGGAAAATGAGTCTTTGAGAAATTGATCTTCTAAACCTCATTATTTGGGTGAAGGAAGACAAGCTTTGAAACCATGTCTTGTAGAATTCAGAGCCTGTTTTCTCATATCTTGCGGTGGATTCCAAAGTCAGCACATCTGAGGTTGGGTCTCAGATGTGCCACCTACTGGCTATAAAGACTTGGAAAGTTACTTTGTTTCCAGTTTTAATGTAAGAACAATACTACTTAGTTCAGAATATTGAAAGGATTATATGACAGGAAAACACAGAAAGTATTTCCCATTAACTAGTCTAAGTAAAAGTCAATTCAAACAAACAAACAAACAAAAAAAAGCAACTAAAAAGGGCAGGGGAGATAGAGTAAGCACTTGCCTGGCAAGCACAAGGGCCTGAGTTCAATCCCCAGTTCAGCAAAAAAAAAAAAAAAAAAAAAAAAAAGTTAATTCCTTCACTTCACTGCTTGCCTGAACTTCGCTTTGTATATTAAAGTTGTGTGTGTGTGTGTGTGTGTGTGTGTGTGTGTGTGTAAGTTAGTCAACAATGTGTTAGTCAGCTTTCTGTCCCTGGGACAAAATACCTGACCTCTACAACTTAAAAGAGGAAAGAGTCTTTGGGAACATTGTTTCAGAGGAAGCAGCTCACCTATGGGCAGCAAGGCAGTCAACAGAGCAAGAAAGCCTGAAAGCAAGAGCCCAGGAAGCACATACAGTCCCAAAGGCCATGTCCCCAAGACCCACTCCCTTCACATAGATCCCTTCTGTTTCTATTGCCTCCCAACAATACCATTAAATTGTGATTGCACTAATGGACTACTCTACTAATGAAGCTAGAATATCATGATACCATCATTTCCCCAAAGCCCTTCAACATCCAAGACTTTCATACCATGAATATTCTGAGGGACGTAGCACATCCTGACCATAACAAGGAGGTCCAAAAACATCAAAGAGCAACTGGTTTAGTTTCTTCAACTTTTAAGTAGGGAAACTAAGACCTAGAGAAGGAATCTGTCACAAATCCCACCTAGTTAGTGGGCTGTCCACAGCAATAGTTTATGTTTTATCACTGGAATGAAACTTGGATCTAATTTGTTTAAATTATCTAGAATCCAGTTAATCCAGATAATCTAGATTCTAGATAATTAGCAAAATTGAAATGATTGTGTTTTATTTGATCTTGGGTTTTAACCTGGATTGCCTAACACATATTTTTTATTGCATATTTACTACTGAAAGTTCCTTTATAGTTGTTGCTTGAAAATTATTATTGTTGGCCTGAAATGTACTTCTCTTGTTTTCTTATAGTCTCTGTTTCTCATCTTTAAGACTAAACTAAGGGGCCGGGTAGATGGCTCAGTAGAATATGCACTTCCCTGGCAAACACAAGGGTCTGAGCTCAATCCCTGGTTCCGCCCGAATAAATAAATAAATAAATACATAAATACATAAATAAATAAATATTCCTGGATAAAAAAAGACTAAACTCAAATACAGTGTCTTTGAAAGGCTTGGCTGGCAGTCTTCCACTTTGTATATCCCAATTACTTTCCATCATGCCATCTTCTGCATTTCATTAGGGGCACTTAATATAATTTTAATTATCATGCTTATAACTTACTTATTATTTCTCTGATTATACCAGAATATAAATATGAAGAGATCTTGTCAGCATTTGTTCATTGCATAATACATAGCCCTAAGCTAGAGGCTGACACATAACTCAAATAGATACTGGTTTAATTAACATCTTGTTTCATGTATCATCTATCTGTCCATCCATCCATTCATCCATCCTTCATTCATTCATTCTTTCATCCTTTACCTTTCTTCAAAAGACTTGAAAGCACTCTAAAATATAGATGAAGTTTTGGTAATTTAGTTTTAAATGAAGAAAAAAATTGACCTTGGCAGTCAGGATAAAGAAATAACAAGTGAAATCTATGTCACATGCAAATAGAAAGTGAAGCCAGAATATTCAACTGCCATGAGTGACTTTGACTTTAAAATACTTAATCAGAGGGGCCTGGGGAGGTAGCTCGGGAGAATAAGTGCTTGACTGGCAAGCGAAAGGGTCTGAGTTCAATCCCTGGTTCCACCAAAAATAAAAGATAAATACTACAATTTGGGACCAGGGAGATGGCTCAGTAGAATAAGCACTTCCCCAGCAAGCGTAAGGGTCTGAGTTCAATCCCCAGTTCTGGAAAAAAAAAAAAAAAAACTTAATTGGAAGAAATAAGTATAAAAACTTAAAGCTAAATTTCTCTAAAGAAAAATGAGCATTAATAGTCATGAAATATAATTTATCTTAAGTTTTATCTTTTGCACAGTATTTTTCATTCCTTTCTAATATTTTTTCAGGGAAATTTCATGTTCCCTTTTTTTCTTGGTTCACAGTCATTTGACTCAGAAATGCATAAAAGTTATTTTCAACCCCACTGCTTCTTATTGAGATAAAAATCTGACAAGTGGTCTCTCTTTCATGTATCAATAGGCATTACTAGTTGGTTCTACATCTTAATGTGAGATGAGTCCAGTTTTTAAAAACTTCTTTTTTAATGTCATAAACTCTTTTGCTTGTTAACTTAGAGAACTCAGAATGTTGAATTCATAAGTTTTACTCTGAAGAAAAACTTACGTAAAAATAAAATTTAAAAGGGCTGGCCAAATAGCTCAGCAGATTAAAGTGCCTGCAAGCAGGCGCAGGGGCCAGGGTTCGATCCCAGGGACTGTGCCGGCCCCACCCCTGGGACGCGCTAAGATGGCAATTGAGACTGGGCGTGTTGGCGTGTGCCTGTAATCCTAGCTCTTGGGAGGTTGTAAATAGGCAGATCACTATGAGTCAGATCTAGTAGTGAGACCCTGGACACCCTGTAGACCCTCCCCTAAAATACAAAAAAAAAAAAAAATAGTAATTGTTGTTGCATAGATTAAAACAGGAAAAGCAATGTTACAGATGGGGCCATGCTGTGGTTTGAATATAACTATTTCTCCACAATTCTTGTGTTGGGGCTTTAAGGCCCAAGAAGGTGGTTCTAAGAGGTAGGCATCTTTGGGGAGTTGATTAGGCTGTTTTGTCCTCAGGAATGGTATGTTTTCTTATGAAGAGTGGGTTTAAAAATCTCCTAATGGCTTTCTGCCATGTAAGGGCACACTGTTAGTCCCTTCCAGAAAGGCTGTCTCAGAAACAAAGAGTACCCATCAGCAGACACTGAGCCTGCCAGCAGCTTGATTTTGAACATCTGAGCCCTAAGACCTTCACACCAGTAAATAGTGCTTATAAGTCAGTTGGCCAAGACAAGGTGAATTATACAAAAGCACTTAGGTATACATTTAACTAAAGTAACATAAGACATTTGCGGTGAAAACTAAACATTGCTGAAACTAAAGATGTAAATACAGATATTTTCATAGATTATGATGCTTAATATTGTTAACATGACAATGTGCTTCAAATTCACCTGAAAATTCATTGTAATCTGTATCAAAATTTGAGCCTCCCCTTTTTCAGAAATTTAGATAGATACCCTAAAATCCACAAAGAAATACTGTAACTATTTTTTACTAGAGATCACATTCAGGACCTTGAACTTGCTACACAAGTGCTTAAGCTGCTGAGCTATCTCTCCAGCAAAAGTAATCTTGAGGAAGCACAATGTTACAGAAGTTAAACTTCTTGATTCCAAACTTATTATTAACCTAGAGCAATCAAAACAATATAAATTAATGGAATACAGGTGAGAGTCTAGAAATCAATCGATGTATCTACAGTTAGATGATTTGTCACAGTGGCATCAATATCGTTTGAAGGAGAACCACAATCTTCAACAAATGGTGACAGGACAACTGTACGTCTACATGCAAAAAAATGAAGTTACAAAGCTAGTTTTTTAACATATATAGGAATTCATTCAAACTGTATTAAATATCTAAATATAGAAGGTAAAACTATACAAACCTCAGCAAAAAGAAGAGAAAACTAAATCTTGTGGCTTTATCTTAGGTTAGCTTTTTAGGTATGACCCCCAACATACATTTGCAAGATACATTTGGACTTCATCAAAATTAGAAACTTCCTTGGTGCAGAGGACACTAGTAAGAAAGCAGGTAAATCATAAAACTGGAAAAGATAAATAATAAAACTGGGAAAAAAAACTGCAAATCACACATCTGAAAAGTAAAGAGCATCTCAAATTTGTAAAGAACTCTTGACAACTCAACAAAAGGGAAAATATCCCTATTTCAAAATAAGTGAAATATTTCAATAAATATTTATCTAAAGAAGATATATAACTGGAGTGCTGGGCATGGTGGTTCACATCTGTAATCACAGCTTTCAGGAGGCTGAGGCAGAACCATTGTGAGTTTGAGACCAGCCTGGGCTACAAGGTGAGCTCAAGGCCACGTCTCAAAAAGACCTTGGCCCCCCAAGATATATAAATGCCCAACACATATACAGAAAGATGTCCAGCAGCATTAGTAACTAGAGAAGCCCAAATCAAAACAATTTCATAATCACTAGAATGGTAATAATAGTGATAATGATAATAATAAACATATAGAGAAACTGGCATCATTATACCTTGCTGGTGAAAATGTAAAATGGTACAACCATCTATATCAAAAATTTAGGGCTGGGAAGATATCTCAGCAGTCTAAGCACCTGCCTAGCGAGTGCAAGGATCCAAGTTTGATTCCCCAGTACCACATGCCCGTGCTGGCCCCAGAACTCAGGGTGTGCCATGCTAGCCACTGAAACTGGGCATGAACACCTAGAATCCCAGTGCTGGGGTAGATGAGACAGGAGAATCACTACAAGTCTGCATAGTGAGACCCAGTACCAATTAATTAATTAATTAATTCAAAAATTTAAACATGCAGTTACTATGTAATTCATTAATTCTATTTCCTTTGTTTTCTTCTTCTTCTTCTTTTTTTTTTTTTTTTTTTTTTAAGGAAGGGCTTACAGGGTGTTCAGGGTCTCACTACTAGATTGGACACATAGTGATTCACCTATTTACAGCCTCCCAAGAGCTGGGATTACAGGTGTGCACTACCATGCCAAGTCTACATTAATTCTATTTCTACATATATATGCAGAAGAATGAAAAGCTGTTTACACATGTGGAAAACATGTGCATGAATATTCATAATGCTCAAAAAGTGAGAACGATCTGAATGTCCATCAGGTGATGAACTGATAAAAGAAAAAAGAATACACACACACACACACACACACACACACACACACACAGAAAGAAATCATGTTCCAATCATGAGAAGAAATGTAGCGCTGATTACATGCTACAAGGTAACTGGAACTTGAAAACACTACACAATGTTAAATAAGTCAGACAGAAAAAGCTGCACGTTGTATGATTTAATCCATTGCATATGAAACATTAGAATAGATAGATCAATAGAGACAGCATAGAGCCATGCTTGCCCGGGGCTTAGAGAATGGAGAGTGTTCCATCTTGGGGACAATAAAGACACATTGCAATTAGAAATGAATGATGACCTAATAACATTGGGAGTTGGACAAAGAATTGGGAACATTAAGAAAGTCAGTGCTCTGGAATGTGAATCATAACTCAAAAAATCTAATAAAAACAAGTAAATTTGTGTGTACTATGGGGACAAAAGTTCTTAGGTTATTATATGATTTCATTTTGGTTTATCAAAAGGGGAAGGTTTTGGAAATACACTTGGGTTTTACTAATTCTTCAGTAGTAGAGTGAGTGGAAGGAATATTTGACAGAAAGCATAACACTGTTTTTTGTTTGTTTGTTTCTTTGGGTTTTTTTTTGGCAGAACCGGGGATTGAACTCTGGCCCTTGCGCCTGCCAGGGAAGTGCTTATTTCACTGAGCCATCTTCCCAGCCCCTAACACTCAGTTTTATGTCACTCTTGTCTTCCCTCCCTGATGCCCAGTCCTAGGGTCCTTGATCAGCCATGCCTCATAACATGATTCACTTCTCTTTGTGGAAGGAGCAGCTTGCCTTGCCTCTTGGCCCCTGAAGGAATGCCGAGAACTAGGTACACCAAATGATTGCTGGTATTCTATAATCCTGAGTGCTTTAGAAATACAAGTTGAGAACAGGAATGCCTTCTTTTAATTGACTTGAGTGGGATAAACAACCTAATCTTGATTGTTTTTAAAATTCAGAATGTAATTATTAGTGCGGCATTAACTCAGATATAAATGTCATTCTATATAGATGAGCATACATAACAATTAGCTTTCCTTTTGAGTTGTATGAATCAAACTTCTGGTTAATCAGAGCAACAAAAAATGTAGTTCTTTCAGAAGAGAAATAATACTTATTATTGAGAGTTAATGATATATTTTCATGTGCAATTCTAATATATCAAAGAGACCAATATATTAGTGAAAACATAATGACTTGTGGATCCATAATAAAGCATGACATTATAGCCATTACAATACTTCCAAATCAAGACATCTTAGTCTCTTCTCTATCTCTAGCCCATTCCACAATTGGTCTCTTTACACAGGTGTGACCGCTCCCTCTTTGGGCTCTCATCTTCTATACAGTACTTTTGCCAAGCACCTGCATTGCTCATGGCATTTATTTATGTGTATTTTTGTCTCACTACTGGGTGCCTGGCCCTGGGGGAATGGAGGCTGCATGTGTTTTGTGGTCCCAGCATTACTCATTGATGAGTTCTTAGCTGGCTGTGCTGTGGGGAGTTGGCCCTCAGAGTGGATGGGTCACTGGGGGCATGCCTTCGAAGTGCATGCCTTTATTTTGGTTCTCTCCCATTTCTCTTGCTCCTGGCTGCCAGGAAATGGGCAACGTTCTTCAGCCCTGTTCTGACAGCATGATGTGTGTACCTTGGAGCCTTGTACTTTGGCAACCTCTGAAAGTGTGAGCCGAAACAAATCATTTTTTCCTTAAATTGTCTCTCAAATATTTGGTCCCAATAATAAAGGGCTGACTACTGTTGCTGCTAACCCACTGAGAAATGGACAAGAATGTGTTTAAATGAGAGATACATTAGAAGCAGAGGCTTTTAGTGCAGGCAAATGGAAGCGAGTCGCTGTCTGCTCCTGCTCAATGCTGGTCCATGAGTGGCTACGTTGCTACCTTTGCACAGACTCTTCTCCCTTTAGTCTTTTTCCCACTTCACATTCCACTCTTTAAGCTTAACTTTTCTCTGTAGCAACTACCACTATGTATTGTAATTGTCAGTGTATTTTCTGTTACTATAATAGAAAATCTGAGACTGGGAAATTTATAAAGAAAGGACCTTTATTTTGGCTCATGGTTCTGGAGCTTGAGAAACCCAAGAGCATGGCACCATCCAGGACCTCCTGCTTCTTCCACTGGTTCCAGAAAGTGGAAGGAAAAAAGGATGTGTGTGGAGGGATCAGGACATGAGGCACAAGCTTGTTCTGTAACAACCCGCTCTTGTGGTAACTCATCCCCAAGACGAAAGCTAGAGCTGACTCAGCCTTCCAGAAAAGGAAATAATTCTTCTACTGAAGCTGTCTTCTTAAAGGTTTTGCCAAATCTCAGAACCATTACATCAAGTACAAAATGCTGTATACAAGGCATACTCAATCCATACACTAGTAATTTATTTGTTTATTGTTTGGCTTCTCTCTATGAATGGAATCTAAACTCTGCCTTGATATAAGATAGTATCTTTCCCTGATTTATACCCAATGCTAGAAATTGACCCTGGAAATATATTTGGGAAAGGAAGGAAAGGAAGAAAGGAGTGGAAGACTAGAAGGAAGAAAACTAACTAGAAGTTTAGCAATTTCTTTTACAACTTTTGATATATTCATGTAAACTTTTGGCTCAGATTTATTTTGTTTGGCTCTCAAATACGTAAAAATCTGAAAATCTGTGAAAATTTGTTTATGATCTTTTTCTAACCAATCAGTTATAGTTAGTCTAGGTCTAGTCTTCCACACTAGCCAGTGAGGCAGGGCCTGGCTGGGCAACAGAGCAGGAATGTGGGCGAGTATTTTAAAGTAGGTAGATAGAAGCTGGGATCTTTCCTGGATTTTCTGAATTGTTTAGAGAACCTCATTGTTCATGTGTAGTATAGGAGTCCTCCAAATAATGTAGCTTTGAATGGAAACTCATATTCCCAAATGGGTTCCATACAAGAAAATGCTCAGGTGTTTTAAATTTTGCTTTATTCAAACCAGAGATCCCTAGCACTTATCTGAAAGGAACAGGTAGGGCTGGATACATCCTCTACTTATTTCACTTTCTTGGGTTCTGTCTGTGGAATTACCTAGACCCTAGGATTCCCTTCTAGTGATGAACTTGGGTGGATATGTGTCAGAACATTCTCACCCACTGAGTATTAAAATCATGGAGCCACTTTAGCTCTAAAATATTCTTAAAATATTATTCCAATCCTCCCAACACATACATACTTGTGCACTCATCAAACAAATACTTACTGAATGCCTCCTAAGTGCCAGGCCCTGCGTTAGGTACTGTGTGTTCAGTGGAGAAGAACTCCATGATCTGAGTCTTCACAGACCTTACAGTATCATCAGGGACTACAGGAAGCACAAAAATGTTTCCAAAGCATGCAGTAGAAAACAGAGTTTGGTTTGTAAATCTGCAGATTTACTTGGATATGTGAACTTCCACATATTAATTATAATATACAACCATACTCAACTAGTTGTCCTAGCTAGTTGGATCAATTCTGGGAAAAAATAAGTAGATCTTTAACTTTTTCTTATGACAATCTTCTAGAATCAGTAAAATCTTTTGAAATTTCCAGATTTGTCAAAAAGCCTTCTGTCCTCACATTATAGACACAAACATACCAGATTATATTAAGTATATAAATCCACTCTTACATAAACTCATCAGTGTAAAAGTTTGTTCAATCTATATAAATTACTGAGTTTTAAAAATACCACTTAATTTAGTAAATGTATTGTTTCTCATTACTATATTTGTTTACTATAAAGTATAGTTTGATTTTATGATGCCTTGAGTGTAAGAAAGTGAGAGAGGGGAGCGGGGGAGAGGGACAAGAAGAGAGGGAGAAAGGGATGGAGGAAGGGAGGGAGGGAAAAGAGGGAGAGAGAGGGAGGGAAGGAAAGGAGAGGGAGAGATAGAGAGAGACAAGAAAGAGACAGAGAGACAGAGAGAGAGAGAGACAGAGAGAATAAATATGTGGGCTGTGGGAATCAGTCCCAGAACTTCCACTGAGCTACATGGCCAGCCTTTTATGTGGTGAAGTATGCATTCATAAAGCGTGTTATTCTAACCATTTTTAGTGTAAACTCAGTGGTATTAGGTGCATTCACACCTCTGTGCAACCATCACTAGCATCCATCTCCAGAACATTTTTACCATCTCAAACTGAGACTTTATATCCATATGAACTCCTCGTACCACCTCGTCCAGCTCCTAGAAACCCCTACTATGCCTCCTGTTTCCGTTCCTATTTTGATACCACTATAGATACCACTTTGAAGTGTAAATATCCCCAAATCTTTTTTTTTTTGCAGCTGACTGTTTTCACCTACCACATGTCTTCAGGTTTCATGCTTGTTATAGCTTGTGTCAAATTCTTTTAATTCTTGAGATTGAGTAACATTCTACTGTATGTGCCTACCACATTTTGTTATTCTCTTTATCCACCAAAGGACACTTGGGGTGCTGCTACCCTTCGGCTATTGTGAGTAATACTGTCACAAAGTATGCAAATGTGATTTATACAGTGCTTTTAATTTTAGTGTTTTTGTTTTCATAATACTGTAAATCTAAGATGGACTATTTTACTCTGCTGTTAAGTTAAAAAAAATCCACATTGCTCAGCTAAAGCATTAAATCAGGAATTTCTTCCTCTTAGCTGAGAGGATCTCTTTCCCAACATATGTTCTACTATTTATCCCAATGATTCGTCACTAGCTACTAGTGATACAAAAGCATAAATATCTCCACTTGATGCTGTTGCAAATCAGATACTTGGATATGTTGACCAAGATTACTAGGAATATAATTTGGGAGAGCTTTTTTTTTTTCCCCCAAAAATGGTACCTTTCAGGCATTAGTTGGAGCTTTTTTTCCTTTAAGGAAATGACAATCTAGGCTAACTAAACTAAACCTAGTCTCTCTTTTACCCAACTATATCATTTATGATAACATTCAAACTTAGAATATCTTATAAGCAAGAAAAATATATTTATAACCAAAGTATTTGAACTGTCATTACTCAAGAGCTTAAATCTTATCTGATAAGGTTTGACATACTGCTCTTTGATACCAATCTTCAGCAAGTTCCAGAGATGTCAACGCTGTTTGTTGAACAGAAAGGGTTTGCAAAGGTGAAAGGTCCTTGGGTGAACTTTGAGGGAGAAGAGAGGAGGTCAGGTGGGTGTGTGACCCAGTCAGAGAAGCTGGGAAACTATGAAGCTCTTCCCGAGGACACTGCAACCAGCAAGAGGTTAATGATTTCTCATTTTACCTGATCTCTACTTGCCAAAATTATCTCAGCCAAATTTGTATCTCTTTATGTCATTTTCATTAAGCATGACTTTTTAAAAGTGTTATCATCTGTGTCTTCTCATGATGTCATACTATTTGATAAAAAAATTCTAACAGTCAAAACTTTTGTAATTGTTAAGAGTTCTCTCCTGGGTTCGATCCCCCAGGGCCTGTGGTGCTGGCCCTAACCCCAGAGCACACAGAGACAGCAATTGAGGCTGGGTGTGGTGACACCCGCCTGTAATCCCAGCTCTTGGGAGGCTGTAAAAAGGCGGATCACTACGACTCTGATCTAGTAGTGAGACCCTGAACACCATGTAGACCTTTTCCTAAAATTAAAAAAAAAAAAATCTCCACTTTGAAAATCACTTGAATTTCAATCCAGTGAAAAAAATCCTAAATATTATTATTGGTCTGATCTATTTGCCTACCACTGTCACTTGCTGCTCTTGACAGTTGATTATTTTATTTGATAGCTTAACATTGGATTGTGCTTCTCAACCCCCTGTCATGGAGGTAGAACACTAAATAACTTGTTCATTTGTGCTTTACATTTTTTTTTCATTTATGTATTTGGTACAGGGTCTTGCTATGCAGCTAGGACTTGTAGTGATCCTCCTGTTCTCAGCCTCCCCAGTGCTGGGATTACAGGCATGTACCACCAAGCACAGCTTCGGTCGCAGGCTCAGTACACCCCAGGGTCTGGGCTGGCAAGGCATGAAAGACCCGGGATCACTTTGCCAAAGCAGATGCTTACTCTGCTAAGCTATCACTCCAGCCCTGTGCTTTAAATTGAGACTGCTCCTTGATAAGTTTGCCAAAATATGGCAAAGAAAAATATAGGGCTTCCATTTAAAATTGAATTTCAGATAAACAGTAAATAACTTATAAAAACATCTATGAGTCATATACTTAATCTGGAAATCTTGTTTCTTGCCTTTCTGCCAGAAAGGCTATAAGTAAGATATTATAGTTAGTATCACTAATAATGGGCACTGACCACACTGAATGTAGAGCACACATCTCAAATGCCAGTTAGTGTGACAGTTTGAATCTATTGAAATAGAGCTATCTAAATTGGAGACTAGACTGTTATATTAAGGTTACCAGCAAGAGATAATGATGACTTTCAACTTGTGGTTGGCTTTTGGAAACATTGATAAAAGAATTACTTTCCCAGTGATTCAACATGAAAAACAGGGCTTCTGAACTAGTGAAAGGAAATGAAAGAAAAATGGTGATGCACGTTCTGACACAGACTAAATGTTGCTCAGGTGTAAAAATTGTGGCATTGGTAGGGATGCTACTATGGAGCATTATGTATGAAGAGCCAGGCAAAAGAGACCAGGTGGGGAGAAGGCAGATCTGGCCTTCCATCGAGAAAGGAAGTTTTGATTATACTTTAATAGACACACAAATATCTCAACTAAAGTATTATTTTTAAAGCAAAATGATTATATTTTTGAGACTCTGATAATCTGTAAATACTCTATGGTACTCTAATAATGAAGTGACTATTTGCTTCATTTTGAAAGTTTGTAATAGAAACATCATCAGAAAGTTGGAAAAATACTGTTTGAAGGTATTAACATTCTTTCCCTAAACAGCCTTGCCAGAGGAGCTTGGAAGACCATTAAAGTGAGCAATTGGTCATGGGAACAGGATTCCTCTGACTTGCTGAATCAGGGATCTTGGTTGTAGCTTCATACTTCTTTTCACAAGCATATGCATGACTTGTGTATTGTGTTTTTTAATTCATCCTAGAATTGGGATAGCCTTTACTGAAAACATAAGTAAAGAAGGACTGCCTATTCTTAAAGACTTTGTATTCTACTTTGTTTTCTGTCTCTCTCTCTCTCTCTCTCTCTCTCTCTCTCTCTCTCTCTCTCTCTCACTCTCTCTCTTGCATTTTAGGGAAGGGTCTACAGGGTATTCAGGGTCTCACTACTAGATTGGACTCATAGTGATCCACCTATTTACGGCCTCCCAAGAGCTGGGATTACAGGTGCACACCACCATGCCCAGTTTCAATTGCCATCTCAGCATGTCCCTGGGGTGGGGCCAACATGGAAGGCCTGGGGATCGAACCCCCGGCCCCTGCACCTGCTTGTAGGTGCTTTAATCTACTGAGCTCTTTGGCTGGCCCCACATTCTATTTCTATTGAGAAAAACCTCTCCTTCTATCAGATGTTGCCCATAGACTTTTAGCTACCTTCCCAGTAAACAGCAAAGCTGTCTGATGGTAGTAGTGAGCAACATACTTTACACCTCCTTTTAGCTACCTCAAAAGAAGACATTGCAGACTTAAAAGCCTTTTTTGAAGTTTATACCATGTAATTCAAAAACTACCACACCCCATTACTCAGTTGGGTATGGAGACAAAATTTTCCCCAAAAAGAAATGTAAAATGCTAATTGGAGAGCCAAAAAAGGTCTGGTCTTAATATTAGTAATTAATCATGCAAGTTAAACTCTATGAACTCAGAAACATCCAATCAGTGTTGATGAGAAAGCAATGAGAGGTCTATTGTCACTCACAGTGGATAAAATCTTTCTAGAAACTAGTTTTTGATTATCAGGCAATATTGCTTTCCAGGACAGAAATTTTAGAACTATTTTAGGTAAGGGATCCGAGATACTTTATGAGAAAAACATTGATAGCAGCATTTTAAAACTAGAAATTCTGTAAGAAAACTAAATGTTTAGCTGCTCAAGTATAGCTATTATATCCTGCACATGCATTAAAGTGTTGAACATATAATACAATTTTTATGAATTTTTAAGATATGGGGAAACATCCTTGTAATACCCATAGCTACTAGTAATACAAATTATATTCAATTTGGGATCAATTATGTTAAATATAGAAAAAGAACTACAAATACATATTGAGATTATTCACAGAGATTATCTAAAGAGGAGTGTGATTATAAGTGATTTTTACTCCTGTCTTATAGTTTTCTACAGTACTCAAGTTCTGTAGCAGCCTACCCTGTATTCTCTCTCTGTCTCTGTCTTTGTCTCTGTCCTTCTGTCTCTGTCTGTCTCTTTGTCTCTGTCTGTCTCTCTTTCTCATTTTTTTTAAACTCAAGAAGTAGTCAAAGGGGCCAGCCAAATAGCTCAGTGGATTAAAGTGCCTGCAAGCAGGCGCAGGGGCCTGACGTGCGCGCCCCGCTCCCGGGGCGCACTGAGATGGCAATGGAGACTGGACATGGTGGTGTGTGCCACCATGCCCAGTCTCGATTACTGTCTCATTGTGACCCGGGGGCGGGGCTGGCACAGCAGGCCCCTGCGCCTGCTTGCAGGCTCTTTAATCCACTGAGCTATTTGGTGGCCCTGAAACCCTGTCTTAAAGTTAAA
>NW_004524614.1:11839911-11857715 GCF_000260255.1 Octodon degus
GGAGAAGGAGAAGAAGAAGAAGAAGAAGAAGAAGAAGAAGAAGAAGAAGAAGAAGAAGAAGAAGAAGAAGAAGAAGAAGAAGAAGAAGAAGAAGATATGGCTCAGTGTGAAGAAGAAGAAGATATGGCTGAGTGTGAAGGCCCTGGGTTCAATCTCAGCTCTTTTCCAGCTGACACTCAGGGCCTCAGTGGAGAAATGGCTGTTTGAATTGGTATAACTTCACCGCTCCACCTTTCCATTGCACTGACCTCCTCCAAATGAAGGAAAGTGCCCTTGGAAACTCTTTTAATTCTGTTTTCTTTCTGAGTTTTGTAGTCACACGCAGTACTGTACTATATAAGGATTTAGCAGCAGTCATATTCAATGTGGTTGTATAGCTGTTGAAATTTTGGTGTCACAATGAGAATCGATAAACCCATAGCAGGAATTACAAATCCCTAGGACATCTCATTTGGAGTTTGCTCTATGCATGGAATTACACTGTCTTTGGATTTAGTGAGAATGCCCTTTGAAACATTGTCCGATTGTTACATGTGATAAAACTTATGTTTCCTCTTAACTTTGAAGAAAACTGGTCTGAGTTTCAGTCCCGATTATCTTTTGCTCTTGTCTTGATTTAGGACATGTTAGTTGTCTGATTTGAACTTCAGTTACTACCTGTAGTGGTTGGTATGTTGGGTCAACAGGAGAAGTTCAGAAGTTCAACTAAGCAACTCAGAAGGGGGCGTAGGTCCTCAATTGCAAACATCCTCATCCTGTGCATGAGAGAGGCAGGGAGATGATGTGGGGGTTACATTCACACTAGGTAGGGGCAGCCTGTTTACAATACAAGGGAGGCAAAGAGGCTTACACCCCCACCTTGTGCTCTGGAGGTTTTCTGCTGCTTTGAACTACTGGCCCTGTGCCAGCCCACCCTTCCTTGAAGCCAGCTGAAACCTCCATAAACTCATGGCTAGATAAAACTTTCCTTCCTTAATTTTGGGTGTGGGGTATTTTGTCTCAACACAGAGAGCAAAGTAACCAAGACACTACCCTTGAAAAAGTATTAACTCTCACTATATTCATCCTGACCCAAAGAGTATAGTGAAAGAAGTGTGGGAAGCGTTTTACAAACTATTTTATGAAAGTCACAATGATGAGAATAAAGGAGGGAGGGAGAGAGGTGCAATCCTTGTTACCGAGGCCAGAATTTCAAGTGGGGGAAGCTATTGATGAAGCACCAAAGACAGAACCCAGATTCCTCAAAGATGAAGTTTGTCATTTATGGGAGTTCTTGTTCATGCTTTACCTTATGCTCCCTTATTTGTTGGGACTGTAATTGGAGGACACTTGGCTTATTTGACACTTTATGCAATTTATGTGAATTTTCACAGAGATATCAGTGGCATCTCATATTCTTAAGGAGTGTTCAATATGTGATGAAATATATATAATTATAGATATTTTTCTTAAGGAGGGCAATATATGACTATATATATATATTTTTTTTTTCTTGATCCAGTGCTACAAAATAAGAATGAGGTATCAAGGTTAGGACACAAAATAAGGAAAAAATAGCATAGAGCTATACAACCTTGCTGTAGTCAAGAAGTAACAGTCATCTTTTATACCTGTTAATAAGAAATAAGACCATTTACATTATCTCTTTTGGCCAGCAGCTAAATGAAAGTAATGGTTTATTCCACCATCTCACTTCTCTTGCTAGTTCCTTGGAATTTTGATGGAAAGTCAGTGCTTGATAGGATTATTCCCAACAATGGAATAAATATTCCCATGGATATATTTTTCTCTTGCAGGAAAAATTGCTTCTTTATTTTGATTAGCTTATTTTTCTTCTCATTTGAGGCTAACTAACGTTATTTAAGCTTTCTGGCTTACAGAGGCAGCCACTGACAAAGTATCCATCTGAAATGGGAATAAAGGGAAACACTGATCTAAAATAAGATTATTTCCAAGCTCTGGCTCTCTAGGAGTCTCCTGAGTGTCATAATTTTGGTTAATAAGAGTCTCAAGAGGAAAGCTCATAGATCAGTGTCACTCCATTGGTTCAATATGGGCTGCTGGGGAGAATGTGTCAGTGGGCTCTGAAGTTTACTTCTGATGTACCCCTACAGGAGGAGAGGCTGCTGCTGAAGTAAGATCAGGCCACATTGTAAAGCTGATATGTTCCTTTGACCCCAGGACTTCAGACCAAATTTCTGGGAAAGATATGACATGGCTTTCTAATTTCTAAATAAAGGGAAATTTTTAGGTCTCCTCCATGGATCTCAGAAGGAATGGTCAATGTTTCTCTGAATTCACTTTATTGGTGCTCTGTTTATATGGCCAATATATTGGTTAAAACTTCCTAACAGAAACATAGCATTTAAAGGCTGTGGGTATTCTTTTTTTACTTATTTATTTTGTAGAGAACAAAATAGCAATGAGATAGTTTCAAAATGGATTAGTAAGACAGTTTCAATAATTAATACATTGCACATTGTTGTCTTCATAGTGGTTATTCATAGTACAAGATGCAGACAGGATGTCCTGTCCAGACACTGTTAGTACAAATCTTTTTTCTCACTGAGTTAAGAGAAAGTAGCTGTATATTTATCCTACATATACAGATACAAAATTGTCCTTCATTTATATCTCCTTTTTTTGTTTAGTTTTGACAGAGATAGGTATTCCATTGCCATTTAAATATTGTAGGTGTGTGCATTTACCAAATTAATCCAATATAATCCAGTAGTCCATAATAGTAGGTTATCCATAAGACTGGTGATGTCAGAAGTTGTTGACATGAGCCTTTTACAGCTCAGCATATTAATATGGATTTACTTTTTTAAAAATTTATTTTATTTTATTTCCATAATTTTATTGAGTAACAAATAGCAATGAGAGAGTTTCAAACCAAATTGGTAGGACAGTTTCAATAATTAACACATTGCATACATTCTTCCTAGTGGTTAATTGCTGTACAAGATGCGGACATGATATCCTATTTACAAACACCATTAGAACAAATACCTCTATTCATTAAGAGAATGTAACTATATATCAATACTAACCACTTTGAATACACAAATACAAAATGGACGTTCATCTCTATCCCCTTTTTTATTACGTTCTGTTATTTGAATATTATAGGTGTGTAAACTCAGTAAAATATTGTAAAAGAGTCCAGTAGCCCATAATAGTACTGGGTCTTCCGCTTGAATGGCAATATCAGAAAGTGTTGACCTGAGTCCCCTACAGCTCAACATAACAGCATGGCTTTACATCTTATACTTTTCTGCTGGATGGTTAAGACCAAAGGTAAAGCAGGACCTATGTAACAAGAGTTGTAACTTTTGGGTCTGATAAGGTCAGTGAGATCCCCTCAGGATTTATCCTGAGATCCTGTACCTCAGATTGTAGAACCTTCGACAGTGTCAGCCATGAGGATGATTCACGGCCATTGCTTGGCCAATGTGCTTTCTGTGAAAGCCTGAGAGAATGTTTTCGCTCCATGTGACTCTCCTTAGGCACACTCTACATCATCAATCACTTTCCTCTTTGAACCCATAATCTCCTTGATCAGAAAATTTGGGACTACCAAGTTACATGACATTACAGTACAAGTTCTCATGTGTCCTGAGTCTTAGTTGACCTTGGAAGGCTAGGGCCAAAATTTTGGCTTTCCTTGTGGTCCTCCTTTTTCTCTAATTTTGGTCTGCAAACTTAGGTTGTTAACCATCCAGAAGATAAGCTTATTGTTGTTACTATACAACCTAGGCTGTTAAGCTTAACCTCACTATCTGTCTGAATATCACACATCTTAGGCATAACATGGAACAAGTATTTTTCATCAAGTATTGATATGTTGAACCTTAAGTCCCTACAGAATATGATGAAAAAAACATTTAAAAATTAGAATATATTTTTAAAAATATGAATAAAAATTATATACTTCTTATGTTTACACATAAGTCCAAAAATCTAACCATATACAACCTTGAAGCAGGACAGTCCCACAGTATTCCTTTTCCTCTCTCTTGCCTTCATTCATCACCCCCTTCTTTTTGAACAATCATCTACCCGAGAGACAGCACAGCATCAACTGGCATGTCATGACAAGCAGCCTGTATTCAGAAGACCAGAATGACAGGCACTCCAAGCATTGAACTACTGTTACAGATTACCTCTTCAGTTCAGTTGCTTATTTCACAGGTATGAGTATATATAGTTAGTCAGTGTGAGAATCTTTCCAATTAACTTCTAGATTCAAAAACCTTCTGGCGATTCTCAGGATCATTTCCTTGCCCATCTTCTACATGTAACTGTATGGCTTGACATTGTCATGTTTCCTAGATTTTCTCCTTTCCCTCTCTTGTTTAGGTAGTCCTCAAGATCCTGCTTTCCTTTTATTTGGATTATACCTTTCTATTTGTATTTCTTCTTTTGAGTTCTTATACTAGGGAAACTATACGATATTTACAAATGTGTGTCTGGTTTATTTCACTTATGAGTATATGTTCAAGTGGCATCCACTTCAATATAAAGGCTTTGATTTTATCATTCTTAATAGCTGAATAATACTCCACTGTGTAAAAATACTACATCTTTTTCAATCATTCCTCAGGTGATGGGCATCTTGGTTGTTTCCAAGATTTGGCTATCACAAATTGTGCTGCTATAAACATAGAAACACATATATCCCTATGATATGATGTTTTCAGATCCTCTGGGAAAATTTCCAGTAGAGGAATAGCTGGTTTAAAGGGGATTTCCAGTCCAACTTTTCTAAGGAGTCTCCAGACTGATTTCCATAACGGTTGCACTAGTCTACATTCCCACCAGCAGTGGAGAAGAGTTCCTTTTTCCCCACAGCCTCTCCAACATTTGTTGTTGGGTGATTTCTCTATGATAGCCATTCTTCCTGGGGTGAGATGATGTCTCAATGTTGTTTTAATTTGCATTTCGTGGTTGACTAATGATGTGGAGCATTTTTTCATATATTTATTCGCTTCTTTAATTTCATCCTCTAAGAAGCGTGTGTTCATCTTGGATGACCATTTCTGGATTGGGTCTTTAAATTTTGGGGCCCTAGTGTTTTTTAGTTCTTTATAAATTCTAGAGAGCAGACCTTTGTCTGAGTACTTATTTGTCATGATTTTTTCCAAATTTGTGTGTTGCCTTTTCACTCTGTTGGTAATTTCTTTTGACGTGAAAAAACTTCTCAGTCAGAGCAGGTCCCAGTTGTTAATTCTTTCAACTGTTTCCTGTTTGATTTGATTTCTGTTCATGAAGTCTTTGTAAAGGCTGGGGGTATTCTCAAACATCACTTTATTCTTGCAGTACTGCCCTGAGCTAGCAAGGCGACTTCTTGGTAACATTCATGTATCACTGAGGTTAAGAGAAGAGTGTGGCCAACTTGCTTGGCTTGGAATGTTGGTTCCCTCTCTTTACCCAATGTTACCTCAGCAACCTCACATGCAAAGAAGAGTTAATATATTTATAGTAGAGAATTGTAAAGCTGAAATTGGCTAATGCATGAAATGTTTAGAGTATCTGTCAAACTAAGTGTCATGGAACGTTTGCTGTTATTGTTAAGGAATTGCACAAAGTGCGATAACATTAATTGCGTGGTTTTAAACTGTATTATTAACCATAGCAGAAGCTGTGTATATTTGAAATGTGATGAACTACTTGTATAGGAATCAGCTGTTCAGTCCACGCAGTGCTTGGTGAACATTCTCAGATCATCTAATTCTACTAGAAGTAAGTTCCCTCCTTCACTGCATTTGTCCCAGAGTTAGGGAGTTAAAATTCATTTACTTATTCATTTGTTCACTCACTGCATACTGAGCACTGACTGTAAGTCGACACTAATCCAGGTTCTGGATAAATAGCCCTGAGCAAAAGACCTGAAAATCCCTGTTCCTATTCTCACTCATATCTCTAGAAGCTCTTAAACTGCTGCTTTTGTAATATAAGAAAAAGAAAGAGGCTTGGGGAACCTCCTGCTGACTGCCTTCAGTCACTTGTCAGCTTCAGGTCCCACCTCATATCAGAATTTAAGCGTTCTTCTTTACTGGGCCGTTTAAAAATATCCAAAAGATGCATTTGGCTGGCAAATGAGTTATCACAGAAATAGCACAGACATAAATATGCCGCTGTTTCCATCTGAGTGAATTGCACATGTCCCACCCTCTTGGGGCCACCTCCTGTCCCCACTTCCCTCTCTGGTTACATCCACTACACCATGTGATTTCTGTCACTTGGATTTAAAAAGCTTCTGAAAGCTCTGCTGATGAGTAGAGACAATACGGGTGATGAAACAAAGAAGTATCTGACTATGGAAATGTTATTAAGGGAAAGCTAGCTTTATCTTGAGATTTTCAAACATCATATTCCACATTAGGCATTTGTTAGTTTAACATATAGATGCGGTTTTATTGCTTTGCCAGACTGAGTGTTTAGAAATATGAATTTTGTACTGTCAGGAATCACTCAATTTATCTTTATCTTAAATAAATTTGCTTTCACCTTATTATTCAAATTGGTATGTGTAGGAACATGCATAATAAGCAACAAAGAAGCATCTTGAAGTGTATAGCATGTGTGTGTTCCCATCTTCCAACTATCGCCCTTCATTTCTAAGACACCATTCCCTATGCAATACCTGGATTGTATGTCATTAAGAAGGACAAACGAAAAAAAAAAAAAAAAGGACAAGTGACACCATTTGCTAAATATTACTTGCCCTCCTTTGTAAAATACACCCTAAGTTTGGACACGTAAAAATGTGAAAAGAGCCTCATAACTTTATTGGTAAAAATGTTTTTCATGTGGTCCATTACAAAATCATTTCTTTTAAAAGATGCTGAACAAATGTTACACTTAAATATGTCTATCCTAATTATTCCAAATATTCATAAAAAATGCAGCCTGAGGGGAAAATGAAGCAGTAAAACCAAGTCTTAAGTTTAAAATTCAAAGTACAAACTACAATATTTATACAAGAAAGGGTTAAGGATGATGTCTTGGATGCTCTTCATGAAAACTTAAGTGGTGAGTATTGTGGTAGAGTATGTTTGAGAGTGTGGATGGTATGAGATTGAAATTGTTCAAGTCAGATAGCAATTATATAGATTCTTATTATACTATTCTCTTAAAATTACAGGGAAAATGGATTTTTGTCCCTTTAGTAGTGATAGGACTTCCCAGGAATAGGAGTAGGTTTCCATGTATCTACAGGGTTATCTTTATGGCCAGTGTGGCAGGTTCCAGAAGGAGACTATAGAATGTGATTCTTGGAACTATGAGTGAAGATGTGAGTGGAAGATGATGGCCTGCTGGCACTGCATCTTTCTTCTGAGTATCTTGTTTCTTGCTGATGCCTGAGTCATACTTTTTGTTGCAGTGATAGTTGACTAATACTAGTAATAAGACCTACTCTTCTAGGTCAGGAGTTAAGTTTACATCAGTGTTTGTTCAGCCTAAGAGTTGCAAAGGGTTGAAATGGAGAATAATTAAAAACAACAGCAATGGCAATCACAGTGTTCACAGAATGGTCCAGTCACTGTGCTGGAGAGCTTATAATATATTGTTCAATTCTCATGTCAACTCTGACAGGTAATGACGTCATTAGCTCTATCCTTGCCCTTTAAGCAACAGACAACTGAGTACATTTCTCCAAACCCACAAACTGTAAGGCCCGTAAGGCTTCTACCATTTCACCACAGCTATATACTGGCTTCTTTTTAGTAAGTCAAGTGAAGAAAAATGGAAATAATACCCTACTGTAAATCACTTTTTTAAAAGTATATTTAGTGCACAGTCTACAGGGTCTCATTATCTAGACTGGACTTTCAGTGATCCTCCTTTTTTCAGCCTCCCAAGTGCTAGGATTTACAGGTACACCGCTACGCCCAGTCTCAATCACTGTCTCAGTGCACCCTGGGGGCAGGGCTGGCACAGCTTGTGGTGCTGGGGGTCGAACCCCGGCCCCTGCACACTGCCTAACCAGGAAGATTACTCTTAAAGTAGAACTAAAGACTGAGTCTCTGGCCAACTATCAGTAGATGCAGATGACTGAAAAAGAATACAGGCACAGGAAATGAGTGACTCTTTGCAAAAACCAATCAAAAAGAATGTAGAAGCCTCTACTACATTGACAAGCAGTTCTAGAACCCTGGACAGGCTGACAAAAATGGCTTCCTTTCCCTTCTGAGTCTAAAATGTGTTAGGCTGTGCTTGTTTACTCAAGCCAATGGTGCCTGGGCTTAGCTATGTGGGGCTCAATATCTCCTGCTGCCCCTGTGAGCCTTCTGGACTTCCACAGCTTGTTCTACTATATCTGGAATCCTGCTCATACTCACTGCAATCATGTAAATAGTATTTTTATATGACTTTGTCCCTAAAAGGTCCTTACAACCTCACCATACTGTGTCATAAAATGTAATAATTGTTCTTGTCACTTGTACATATTCAAAGGTTGCTCTTGCCTTGCTGACCAACTACCACTCTCTTCTCCATATTGACCCACAAACACCTCAGCAAGATTAAAACAGTAAGGCCTTTCAGAGTCCGAAGTCTTGAAGTCATCATCTGCTTTGGCTGGTGTTTCCCTTACAGGACTTGCAGGGTGACTCAAGGGTGACTCACAAGCGACAAAAGTCACATGGGACTATCTTATGACACAAGCTGTAGCTGCTGCAATATGTCGCATATGGCATGGCCTACCCAGTTCTCCTCTACCTGTCTGATCGTATCACCACAGGTCACACTGAACTTCACCTGGGAGTTCTGTAAATCCTCCATGGTATTGTTTCTTAAGATTAAGAGGCATGACTTGTGCTGATGCAATTAGGCAGATTAATAACTGGTGGAATGAACATATGTAGAGGACATTCCTGAGGGTTGTATTACCTTCATTGTCTACACCATATGGAATTTACTATCAACTAAAAGCCTTACTTCCCAAAGTACAAATTCTTCCGTTAAATATTATACATTTATGTTTATGGATCAAGTAAATAATCTAATATTTATCACTCTTATATAGCTCATTACAGGTAATTTAACATTTGAAGCCTATTTACATTTTTAATTATGATCTTGTCATCACATAAATATATTATTCTTCTTGTCTTTCTATTCAGAAATATATGGACACATTTCTCCAAGGCACTGTTAGAAATATTTATTTGAATAGGACTTTTGTTATAAGTGACCTTCCCTCCTGTAAGTTTCTTTTTTTTTTAATTTAATTTATTTATTTGTGTGTGTGTGTGTGTGTGTGTGTGTGTGTGCGTGTGTGTGTGGCAAGCTCAGCCCACCAGGGGGCAGGACTGGCTGGCATGTGGTGCTGGGGGATTGAACTGCGGTCCCTGTGCTTTGCTAATCTTGTTCTAAGTAGGTGCTTTAGACCACTAAGCCATCTCACCAGCCCCCCTCCCATAAGTTTCTAAGATACACCTTCTAACTATATTCATTCAAATAGTTAAATGCTTAATTGCAATTAGTATAAGTATATTTCTTAATCTTATCACCAGTGATACCATGAACAGCTTATAAATTGCCTCATTAAAATTCATATGTGTTTTGTCTATTGTATTTCTTCAAACTATTATTTTTCAGTAATTTGGTCACATCCAATTTGGCTAAAAAAATTGACAAAAAGGCAATTTGATCTAGATTTAGGAGATGATTGTGTAGTTAAAAGAAAATAATGCCTATGAATGTCTTTTAAAAAAATGGTCATTTTTATATACTAGGGAATTGAATCAACACCAGCATTACACCTGTTTTTTGTCTGTATTCTATCGTTTATGTATAGTTTGATTTTAAAAAATTTCTAATACATATCTCACCAGTTCAATTAAAGATTGCTTATAATGTAGGATAATAGAAACAATCTAAAGATTCAGTAATCTAGAAGAATGCAAATGTCTAAGAAATGATAGATTGATTTTAAAATTATACTAGCTTCCAAATGTATAGTAAGTAAAAGATCACATTTAATCATTAGGAAAGTGTATGGAACTATCTTTTATTCATGTGCAATCATTATACTACTTAAATGGGAGTATCATTTCAAAATTTTCTGGCTTATTTAGTATTCTCCCAGGAGTGTGTATTGCTTAAAACACCTAAAATAATACAAAAGTCAAAGTTATATTTCAACACTGTATTAGTTTCAAATAATTAGGTCTTAATTTTGGAATCTTAGCATATCTCTTCGGAAATTCCTTAACTGTTCAAACTTTTATAGTACAGGTAGAATTGTTTCAAGATGAATTCAATATACATAATGACAACAATGAAAGTTCTAAAGTTATAAAGATATTTATCATGTTATAAAACTTGCCAGTGTCTTATCACACAGTCTTAAACCCCTGACAGGTGATACTTATTTTCCGTCAATATGTTATGCTGAGTGCTTAGCTTTGATCAAATTTGTTTTGGATAAATAACATGCTGTCTGTGCACCATGCTAGTGACAGTAGAGAAGAAATATGATTAATCTGATAGCCTCCCTTCCAGTGAATTTATGCCTGGCTTTAAGGACTAACTAGATATTCTATAAAATCTTTATTGGATGTTCTACAAAACATTTCCTTAATAAGCCATTTAGAATCTTGACAATTTGAGAACACCTAACAGCCTGTATAAATTCTTTTTGAAGCTGTCTAAAGATATCAATGCCGAATAATCTCCTACTTGAAGATAAATGCTGACAAACTAGGCTAGGATGCTGTCCAAGCAGTTTATTCCAAGCATTTCACACTGACTGATTCTCAAGGAAATTGCTCAACTCCTCAATTCTCTGGCATTGCTACAGAAGAGCACTGCAGGCATTGAATATTTTCACCCCCTGGAGATTTCCCAGTATTATTTTCTCTTTGACCCAGCTTACTATTATTACTATTATTTTAAAAATCAGTATGATTTCAGGGCTCTGAGTACTGGTAGGTTTTGCTTATAGTCTGTACCTAGGACTACCGGAGAAGGGGAGTGTGTAAGAGTCACAAAAATCTCCCATAAATTGTCAAGGCACCCTTCATGAACCTTCTAAGGGTTACTGCCAGGCGCATAGATAACAGCTTATACTTTGCATAATTTTGCTTTAAGTAACACATTAGCTAAGACAGAATGGTTATTTTAGTTTTAGGTTGGTTTAGTTACTTTAATTTTCAACTTATCTATAGAAGGATCCATGAGAATTACTCACTTTTTATATCAGAGTCTTCACTTTTCCAGTGTTTAACATAAGGTGGTATAATAGCATCTTTTAGTGTTCATTCACAGAGTCATGTAATCTCTCAATGAAGGCTTCATCAAATGGGATATGATTTATAGTACTTACTTTCAACTACTTCCTCAATACTTTAGTCAGTCCTGTGGATAACCCACTACTATTGTGGAGTACTGGACTATATTAGAATATGTTGCTGAATTCATGTACCTACAATATTTAAATGACAATGGAATACCCATCTCTGACAAAACTGAGCAAAAAGGTTGATATAAATGGACAATTTTGTATCTGTATATACAAAATGGGATAGATATATAGCTACTTTCTCTTAATTCAATAAGAAAAAAGATCTATTAGTCTAGACATGATATCATGTCTGCATCTTGTGCTATGAATGACTACTACAAAGACAACAATATGCAATGTATTAATTGTTGTAATTCTCCTACCAACCTTTTTTGAAGCTGTCACATTGCAATTTTTTCTCAATAAAATTAATAAAAAATAAAAATAAAAAAAGAAGAAAGAGAAGGAGAAGGAGAAGAAAATAATAAAAATAAGGGAAGCCAGGGCCAGGGAGATAGCTTAGTGGCACAAACACTTGCCTGGCAAACACAAGGTCCTGAGTTTGATTCCTGGAACCAAAAAACAAACAAACAAAAATAAGGGAAGCCATTATCTTAGAGACAAATTACACTGTCTTTAACTATGAATTCTGGAATATCAGCAGTTTCATCAGGGTTTGGTTTTAACCCAAGACAGAAAGTCTTATTCCTAGCATTTGTAATTTCCGTGCCTTTACCTACCTTTGGGCACTGTCTTCCAAGCATTTCTATACTGAGAAATCGGAATCTACGTACAGCCAAAAGGAAAAGGCCCATCAGTCAAAGATGAAAATCATAAGGAATTGAGTGATTCCTTCAGCAGGAGAGCTGCCATCTTTGATAAGAGAAATGGAGAAATCTTAAAGGTTTTTATTTTCCTGGTTCCTAATTAGGAAATTTTTCCTGAATTGACATAGATAGTGTATTTCACTTTTGTTTTCTCTTTTTTCCATTTTATTTTATTAGAACAACAAAAGGAGTTGCTGAGAATGACACTGATGTACAGTCTGGTTAATGAAACTAATGATCTTTTAAAGAAATATTTATTCTCAAGTACAGGCATTGCAGATGTGTGGAAATGTTGTCAAGTTAAAAATAACTCTTCCCCAAAGCAATGACACATAGGAATGCTAATCCAGGCCACTTCTGCCCTTCAGAGCCCCCTTCCAGGGTGTCCTGGTTACACGGAGAAAACAACCCCTGCCTTGCCCCCTGAGGAACCCTCAACTTCCAGCTCCAACCATTTTAGAAATGTGTGCTAGGTCTAGAAAGACGCAGAGCAACCTAGAGAAAAATCCCTAGATGGCTTCTGTGGGTTCTCGCCCTGCATTCCTTTCCTAATGCCTGGCGGGGAAATTTTTCTTCCTTCTAGGTCAAAAGCAGCATCCACATTCTTGCCCTTAGAGTGAATAAATACCTGACCTAAAATCTTTGCAGCTAATCAGTAACGTGGTACAAAATACAAATTTCATGAGAATACCTGGGCTCAGTTGAGCAGCTCAGCCCCAGAAGGAAAACATAAGAAAGGGTAACTGAGGTCCAGCTAAATCCCATGGCTGTGCCTTCAGGTTTTAGCAGTATGTTCTCTGGAGCTCACCTCCTTGTTCTGTATGTAAGTGGAGATCTATCACAGAAATAGGCATGGGGGCCTTATGCACACATGTAAATAATAAACTACTAGCTCAGGTGAAAGAGAATATTCAGTGAAAATATGGTTTGCTTTGTGTGGAGGGGGATATGGATGCTGAATGGTACTTATTGCAAAAGGGAGAAAAAGATTTGGAGACCTCAGTGGAAGTTTATGATAATCACAATTCATTGAGTCCCCAGCTATCTGACAAAGGAAAAGTAAGAGTTAGGGACATGTAGGCAAAGATTTAAGAAACAGAAGCAGGTTGATTATAGTCAATACCTTCTCTTTAAAGGTGACCAGAGCACAAAAGGGAGTTATTTTCCCTTACAAAAGATAATTGTTTTACAGTGGTGCCCTTTTAAAAATAGAACAGTTAACTTAAAGCATCGAATATTCCACTTTTGGAGAACAAAAATGTTAAATGGCCTGTAAGTTTCTGCAGAAAGACTGGATTTCACTAACAATATTAGAAAAGTAATTACTTTATATACTGTTGAACTTGTTCCATACCACTTTGTTAGACAAATATCTGGCTCTTAGTCTGTACTCTAACTTTCCAATTTAATTTACAACAATCACAGGAACTAGCCCATGAACAACAAAGCCTGATGCCAACAGATTTTCTACATTTTTCAAAACAATGTCAGCAGAATTGTAGCAGCAATGTTTAACTAATTCTGTATTTATGATAAATACCCTCAGAGTTAGAATGACATTTAGTTACATTCTATGTAGATTTTTTTTCTTTATGAGATTAGTGCTGCACCTACTGAAAGTGGTAAAGATACTTTCATCCCATGTGAAAGCATTCTCATTTCACAGAACAGAGAGAAAATGCAGTGCTTTCCTTTCACAGGTCCACCTGTGTGTAAAGTACAACAAATTCACATGCCCATTTAAGCAGTGACCTTTTTCTTTTATATCAGAACTATATGTTACGGTTGAGAGTGAGTTATTATTCTTAAATAAAGGTTAGGCAGCATGTTTAAGTTTCACATTATACAACAAAGAGTTTCAAGGACGGTCCTCAAATACCAATCACAGTTGCAAAGTTCAAGAGTTGGGGCTGAGCAATGCTTACCTCACAAATTCATGTCCAAAGAGTTTCAAGCAGTATATGAAAGGTGCAAGGCTTATTTTCTTGCACAAACGTCTCATCTGTGATAGCACCCAGCTTTCCAGAGAGGAACCAGCCCCCCTTCTCCTGAACACCAATAAGGAATCAAGGGAGCACGTGTGGGCAGTGGCTTCTCCGAAAGCTTCTCACAGTCTGCACATGCTCTCTGGGATGGAGGTGCCAAGTTAACTTTGGCATGAGGCTCACAAAGCACCTCATTGTGAGTGTCTGGGCATCTCTTAGAGAAAAAAAAATCACATAAATTCTAGCCAATCTAGAGTCTTTCATGCTTTATGAAATATGCCCCTCATTCATTGAAAATAAGGAAGAAATGTTTTCCTCTAATTAGCTTCCTGGGAAACAAGTAGGACTATTAAGAGTCCACCAATACATTGACCTAAGAGGGAATTCACATTTTGGAATTCTACTACTCTTCATAGGAAGGAATGTCCTAGTTATAGCTTCATCTCATACCTGTTAACCAGTTTGTTATTTTTTTTTTTCGGAATGCCTTCAAGGCATGACTGGCTGTCTGTGTTGTGGGGATCGAACCAAAGCAACCGGAGCCTGACTGCTTTGTTGAAGCAGCCACTTAAAGAACTGAGCTACGGGGCAGGCCCCCAACCAGTTTGTTATTAATGGTCTACTTACAGCTCCATTTTTCTGTCTGTTTACTAATTCATTCAATCAATCCTTATACTTAGAAAAATGTCTATTCCATAAAAGCTTACAGGGCATTCTGCTGGGAAGGACCTATACTTTAGGTATGCAATAATGATTATTAATAGCATCCCATCAGAACCAAAGGCAAAGTGCAAATCAACTGCATTTGCACTGTAAAATCAATTCATGACACTGCTTAGTATTTCAAACAGATTATCTCTAACTGGGTACCTAGAAGTCATTGTAAGAAGGCAGTGCACACCTTCTCATGGGACATATGCATACAATGACCAGAAATGTACTTGTGGCTTTTAACCTGCTTTTTAAAATCTACTTGCTACAGGTACAGACAATCTGTTAAGAAAGAAGACTACAAGAAAAGCAATACTGGGAGGGGGGCAACAAGCAAAAATAAGTAAATGTTTCAAAATCAAAATCTTAAACCTATAACCATTATTACTCTTTGTAAACAGTTTGGTGTTGTTCAGTGTTTTATCCTCCATGCTGGTAATGGCAGCCTGAAGTATCCGTCAAGATGAGCAGTTGGTCATGGATGGAAGAGAAGACAACAGCTGTGCTAGTATAAAGTGGAGCAAGGAGACCCCTAGTCATGATCTGGTTCTATGTGTATCTACAATGAGCATGAAGGCCAAGAAAGTCTTTAGGCCTCTCTAGGTCTTAGTTTCTTTTTCTGTAGCAGGAGGGAGCTGTCCTAGCTCTGTGTGGACAGTTCAGCACCTGGAACTGCCTCAGATGTACTCTTGCAAGCATTAAGGTGAGATGGAAAAGACAGGCCAGTATTTTGAGTGCAACTACCACTTGACAATAGCTGGTTTCCAGTTGGAAAGTTGGTTATATTATGCCAGATACAATAATGTCTAAAAAAGCAGCTGGAAATTTAGATTTTTGGTGAAATTTTTTATATATTATATGTGGTAACTTACTGAAAACAATTGAGAAATGTTTGTGTAAAAATACCACATCTTTTTATTGATTCCTTTATTGATGGGCATTTGGGTTTTTTCCAAGATCTTGTTGGTACAAATTGTCCTGCTATAAACACGGGTGCATATATATTGCTGTGGTACAATGCTTTTAATTCTTCTTGGAAGATACCCAGAAGGGAAATAATTGGGTCAAATGGGACTTCCAATCCTAGCTTTTGAGGAATCTCCACAATGATTTCTACAGTGATTGTAGTAGTCTACACTCCCACCAACAGTGGAGAAGGGTTTCTTTTCCCTATAACCAGCATATGCTGCTGTTTTTTCCTGGAGGAGATGGAATCTCAGTATTGTTTTAATTTGCATGTCTCAAATGAGAAGGGATGGCAAGCATTTTTTTTTATATATTCATTTTCCATTTGTATTTCTTTGTCTGAGAAGTGTATATTTGTTTCAGATGTCCTTTTTTGAATTAGTCTTTTTTATTTTTATGTATTTAGTACAGAGTATACAGGGTCTCACTACGTAGATCGGACTCGTAGTGATTCTCCTGTTTTCCACCTCCCAAATGCTGGGATTACAGGTACAGGAAACTACACCCAATCTCAATTCACCCCAGGGTTGGGGCTGGCACGGTACTGAACCCTGGCCCCTGCGTTCTGCCTAAGCAGGTGCTTTAGTCCGCTGAGCTATCAGTCCGGGCCTGTTCCCTTTATTTTTTATTTTATTTTATTTTTTCATGTATGTATTTGGTATAGGGTTTCACTGCACAACTCAGACGCATAGTGATCCTCCTGTTTTCAGTCTCCCCAGTGCTGGGATTACAGGCATGTGCCACCACACTGGGACTCAGTCAATGGCTCAGCAGGCCCCAGGAGCGGAGCTGGCATGTCATGTGAGACTGGGTAATTGTTCTTTTTAAAAGGTTGTAGTAGGGCCTCCCAAATAGCTCAGTGGATTAAGGAGCCTGCAAGCAGGCACAGAGGCCAGGGATTCATCCTTGAGCTGGCTGTGCCGGCCCCGCTGTGCCGCCCCTGTCCCAGGTGCATGCTGAGACTGCAAATAAGACTGGGCATTGTGGTACACGCTTGCAATCTCATCTCTTGGGAAGCTGTAAACAGGTGGATCACTGTGAGTCGGATCTAGTAGTGAGACTCTAAACACCCTGTAGACACTTTCCTAAAAAACACAAAAAATAAAATAAAAGACTATAGTGATGTTCTTTTTCTCTCTTAATCAGTCTTGGCTTGAAATTCACTTTGTCTGCAAATGGAATAGCTCTCCATGCTTTTTTGGGCGGGTTCTTGCCACCCGGAGTATTTTTTTTTCCATCCTTTAACTTATTTGTTTTGAATTAAATGTGCTTGTTGTTTGCAGCATATTGTTGGATTTTGCTTCTTGATCTATTCTGCCAGTCTGTGCCATTTGATTGGTAACTTAAGACCATTAACATGCATGAATATGTACTAACTGATATGTACTAACTTATCCTTGTCATGTTATTGTCCTATACTTGGCTCTCACCTCTTTTTTTCCCTTCTCTCTGTTTAATTTTTTGCTTTGCCTGTTGGGTTCCTTCTGTTGAGGTTCATGGAGTTGTAGTCCTTGTTATTTCTTTCTACAGTGTCCTTTGAAACATTGAGGCCTGCAAGACAGCACAGCAATCTAAAGTACCTGCTTAGGCAAGCACAAGGACTGCAGTTTGATCCCCTACTCCACATGCTATGCTAGCCCCACACCCAGGGTGGCTGAGCCCACCACAAAAAAAGAAAAAATAAAACATTGTGGAGTGTTGATTTGTTGGTTATATATTTCCTCAAATGTGCTTTGTCATAGAAGTACCTTATTTCTTCATCAGTTTTGAAAGGCAGTTTTGTAGAGTACATTAATCTGAGATGAAGACTGTTTTCCTTTAGAAGTTGAAACACTCCACTCCATGCTGTCCTTTATTTGAGGGTTTGTCAAAGAGAGGATTTAGGGGCTGGTGAGATGGCTCAGTGCTCTAAAGCACCTATTTAGAACAAGCTTAGCAAAGCACAGGGACCACGGTTCAATCCCCCAGCACCACATGCCAGCCAGCCTTGCCCCCTGGTGGGCTGAGCTGGCCACACAC
>NW_004524614.1:11861650-11865748 GCF_000260255.1 Octodon degus
GAGGAGTATAGGGACTACATCTTCTGTAAATGTCTTGTAGAATTCAGCTGTGAATCCATCCGGACCTGGACTTTTCTTTGCCGGTAGGTTTTTAATGACATCTCGTATTTCATTGGCTGTTATTGGGCTATTGAGAATGGTTATATCTTGTCAATTCAGTTTTGGTAATTTGTATATTTCTAGGAATCTGTCCATTTCTTCATTGTCTTCTATTATGTGAGAGTAAAGATTCTCAAAGTAGCTATTGATAATCTTCTGAATTTCCACTTAGTCTGTGGTAATTACACCCTTTTCATTCCTTATTGCTTGTATTCGAATTTTTTCTTTCCTCTGTTTGATGAGGTGTTTGTTTATTTTTGAGAAGTCAGCTCTGATTCTGATTGGCTTTCCTTTACAAGTTATTTGTTTTCCCTCACACCTTTTTTTTTTTTTTTTTGTGGTACTGGGGATTGAACTCAGGACCTTGTGCTTGCCAACCTCACAGCTTTAAATATTGTGTTCTTGTGTAGAATTTCTGGCAAATTGACTATGATATGCCTTGCTGTAGATTTTTTTTATTATAGTTAATTGAAGTTTTATATGTCTCACTTATCTGTATGTCAAATTCTTTTTCTCTACCAGGGAAATTTTCTGTCATGAAGGCTTTAGAACAAAATTAGATTCATATATATTGCTTTTTCTATGGGAACTACATTTTTCTCAAAGGTATAGTTAATATTTTTTCAATTTTGGAGCCAGGACAAGGGCCTGAGTTCAATCCCCAGTTCCACAAAAAAAAATAAATAAATAAATAAAAAATAAAAATAATTTTTTTTCAATTTCATGCTTCTGAGGAGTTTTAGTTTGTATATTATTTATTTGAGTTTTCCTCATTGCAGCATATACTGACTTTTGCATAAATGAGCTTGGCAAGCTTTCCTATATATGCTTCTATATGATCATCTGTGGAACTGTTTTGATCAACAATTAGTGTACAGATAAGATCTGAGGATTAATATGAATTGACTATCTTCAAATCTGTGTTATTCTTGCAAATGCAGCAGAAGTGAAGATAACACTTTTTGTTTTAAAAATGACATGGTAACAGGAACAACAACAACATGCACTGCCAAGATTTAGTGTGTAGAAATATTTCTTTCTTTTTTTTTTTTAGAAATATTTCTTTATGTATAACTTTGGGACTAAACAAAGAGAGCCAGTATCCCAAATTTAAAAATAAAATGTCAACTAAAGCAATTGTATTTCAATCACAAGATTCTATAACTATTTGCAAATATGACAAATAGAGAGACCTGAAGGAAAAGTAATATAGATGATTATTTCTAGTATCAATTGCTGAGTAGCACACTATCCCCAAACTTGGTGACTTACTATTATCTGACCCATTATCTAAGCAGGTTACAGGTTACTAGGCCCTCAGAAATGATTCCCCTGCTTGCTGAGGTATCAGCTAATACTGTAGTCACTTGGGAAATGATGGACTGGAAAGTTCAAGTCTCTGTGATATATCTGTGTCTTGGGGCATTTGACTGGATAATGGACCCACCTGAACTCAGCTGGGACCCTGGGGCACTGGAACCCTTTCCTCTGCAGACCCTTTTCTCTATATAGTCTTAAAGACTGGCTGTTCATATGGTCTCTGTCACACTAGCTAGACTTACATGGAAGCTCAGGGATCCCCAAGATACCAAAGAAGTTGTCCAACCTTCCTCAGAGTTAAATCTAGTCATGAGAATATAATTTCCACCATATTATTTTGGTAAAATGAACCATATATCTAGCCCAAATTCAACATGGAAAGGAATCACTGAGTGGGAGTGATGTGAGCCAATGGATCATCTTTAGGGAAAAGCCACCATGATGATGTTCTCATAATCACCATTCGACCATTGCCTTTGCTCACAAGCAACAGGAATTGCAGCTAGTATCTCCTAAAATCCTTCAATGGACATCTTGTGGTCAAGTGTTCAATTTTGTGTTCTAATTTTAGTTCATTTTGGTATTTAGATTAGAATACAAAGTTCCCTGGGTTTTTCTTATATTAGAAAGTCCAAAATGAGTTTACAAAAAGCATCAATTGGCAATTTCTTACAAAACTGAACTCAGTCTTATCACATGATCCATCAATGATACCTCTTAGTGTTTTCTCAAGCAAAAGGAAAATATAGGAGCACACCAATGGTTATGGAAGCTTTATTGATTATTGCCAAAACTTGGAAGCAGCTAAGATGCTCTTTAGTAGGTGAACAGATACATAGAATAATACATCCATACAATGAAACATTCAGCTATAAAAATAAATGAACTAGCTGTCAAGAAACAAAAAGACAAGGAGGCTCCTCATGTGCTTTTTTAGGCAGAGAATCCAATCTTGAAACACTAAAAACCATATGATAACACTTGTATAACATTCTGGCAAAGGGAAAACTAGAGATAGTAAAAATGAATGAATGGATGAATGAATAAATAAATGATAAATAAATAAGTAGCTGTCCTATGTTAGGCCTAGGGAAAGTGATGAATAGGGGTGATGTGAAGGTTTTTCACAGTAGTGAAATGACTCTGTATGATACTGTTCCATATTCATATATGTTAGTCCAAACCCATAGACCATACAGCTAAAAGATTGGACCTGCTTGTAAGCTATTACCTTTAGTTAAAAATAATGTTTAGTACTGGTTCATCAATGGTAACAAATGCTACCAATGCAAGATGTTAATGGAAAAATAGAGCAGGTTAAGAGGAAGAAATGATGTCTATGAAAACTGTACTTTCTGTAACTTTTTATAAATGTAAACATCCTCTTGAGCTGTTTACTATTTTAAAAAATAAGTTCGAGTGAATATTAGGAAATCTTGCTTTGTGAAGTAGTTATTTTCTTCCATAAAAATTGGTTTAGCTTTTTAAAAAAATCAAGTCATGCTTTCAGTTCATGACAGAAACTTACTGTGTAAGCATACCTTGTAATGAATCTATTTGTGAAAAAAAGTATCATCTCTTTACTTTCCATCAAGAGATCTTTTTAATGATTGGGTTTGTATAAAACACACAGCTGAACAGAAGGTAAGAAAAATATCTTTACTTATACTCTAAGTGCATTGCAGGACCCAGGTATATGCTATACATTTAAAAGTTGGGGCAGGCAGGTAGAATTCTGAATCATAACTAATTTTTGTTTCTCGTTTGCTTTTGTTTTACTTTGGGGATGAGATCTTGCTAAACTGCTCAGGCTGGCCTTAACTGGCAACACTCTACTTACAATCTTCTGAGTAGCTGATGTTACAGACATGTGTAATGAAGTACAGCTTTCCATCCTGCTTTCATAAAACCCACAACATGCCTTTAGCAGTAAGCAATGACATTTTTTTTTGCTGGTTGTTTCTATGAGTTGGCAATAAAGCCTACTAGATATAATATGACCAATTAGATAAGCTTACTTTTTCAAGGCCATTTCACCCTCTTTTTCCTTCTAGATCCTTCCTCTATTCTCTGTAAGCCTCTTTCTCCTAGTGTAACTGACTCAAATTATTCATTAATCACCCACTACGCTGTTGAATAGTAGACCACCTGGGGTTTCCTTTGACTCAGCTCTGAAGTTCCAAAGCCACCCTTAATGCACACATCCCATTTTAGTTCTTAAAGCTATGGAATCTCTTCTATCTCAGAATTCTCCATTCTTCTAAAATACTTCAGTCATTTGGAGCCCACGAATCTGTTGCTAGCCATATCTAGTTTCCCCAAATTTCAGGCTGTATGTTTTAAACTATCCAGGAGAATTTACATTTCCAGCACATAGATGGTGCTACTTAGTATTGGCATGAATTGGTGATAAACAAACAGGATCAATCCAGACCATACGTAGTACTTTTCGACAAATGATGACTTTCAACTTTGGGATAAAGAGAGTGCATTGGAAAACTAAACAGAGAAAGAGATGGATATGATAGGCATTGGATCAATATTAGCTAAAAAGCCTCTCTCAGGTAAACATGTCTGAATACCCTCTTTAAATTATTAACTCTGTAATTTGGAGAAAGAGAGAGACAGAGAAAGAGAGAGAGAGAGAGAGAGAGAGAGAGAGAGAGAGAGAGAGAGAGA
>NW_004524614.1:11865848-11866342 GCF_000260255.1 Octodon degus
ATACAGGGGTAAGAAAAGGATAGGATGTATTTAAGATGCATTTTCTTTTTTAACATGCCAGGGCTTATATCTAGGGCTTTGAACATACTAGGCAAATGTACTACCACTGAACACAGCTCTAGTCCCTGAGAGTCATCTTGACAAGAGTTTTCTGGTTGATAAGATTCTATTATGTTCCTTATCTAATTTCCTTTCATGAAAAAGATAAAAGAATACAATTCCCTGGAAAAACTTCCAAATATTATAATAGAAAAATAATGAGACAGAAATACACACAGGGAAAAGAACTGGTTAGAAATTCATGAGACCTGGATCAAGTAAAAAAAAAATCATTGAATTTTTTAAGAGAGAAAAGGAAAAATTTCAGATATGCAGTATTTAAAGAGAAATAGCCAAAACGCCTGCTTAGGCAGAGCACAGGGACTGGGGTTTGATCGCAGCATGTAGTGCTGGCCCCGCCTTCAGGGCTCACTGACCTGGTGATTGAGACTGAG
>NW_004524614.1:11866451-11874099 GCF_000260255.1 Octodon degus
GAAAATAGCCAACAATTTTCTAGACTTGAACAAAGACCCTAGTGGCTTATTGAAAATATGTAAAATGCCCAGTAATTTAAATTACGATGTTCCCAGGGAACTACCCACTTGGCCCCCCCTCCTGTCCCTTTCAGACAGGAGCTTTCTTTCTCTCAATAAATATATTCTGCTCATAAAAAAATAAATAAATAAATTACGATGAACCTATGTATGATCTAAAATCTTGAGTTCAAATCTAGGCTCTCCAGCTTCTTAAATATAGTATCTTTCTGAAGTTACTTTATTCATCATTCCTACTTATATTCTTCTTTTTACTCAAGTGTGGTAACCTTCTCTTCTTAATAATTTCACTTTCCAAGGTTTGAGTTATCCAGTTTTCAGTTCAAAAATATTAAATAAAAATTCTCCCAGTGGACAATTTATAAGTGTGAAATTGTGTTCTGTTCCGAGTAGTATGATGACACCTTGCACTGTCATGGCTCTATCCTGCCTGGAATGTGAATTATCACATGTCCATTCTATCTGCCTTTGACTTGTCCCTTGTCCTGTTTTTTGCCACTTAGTCATCTCTGATAGCAAATAACATTTGTGGTCTCACAGTGCATCTGTTCAAATAATCCTTATTTTATTTATTATTAGTCCTAAAGTGCAAGGGTAGTAATGCTGGCAACTGGCATATGTCAAAGAGAAGCCCTTAAGTGCCCCCTTTAAACAAAAAGGTGAAAGTTCTCAACTTAATCAAGAAAGAAAAAATCTCTGGAGACTGCTAAGACCTACTATAATTGAGTATTTTATCTGTGAAACTGAAGGAAAAAGAAATGGGGGTCCATTTTGCTGTTGCACGTCAAAGTGCAAAAGTTGTGGCCACAGGAAGTGTTAAGTGCTCAGTGAAGGGGGAGAGGCATTGCAGCTGCACACGTGTGTGTAGGCAAACGCACAGCGGAGGTCGGATTAGTGCTGCCTGTTGGTTTCAGGCATCCACTGGGATCTTAGAAAGCATTAGTGTGGATAAAGGGAGCTGCTATCCTGATAGCACTACATATCCACAGGAGTTTTTAAAGCAGACCACACAAGCACTGATGCTGTCCAACAAAAGGTGGGATCTGCTTCCCCTCCCTTGAATCTGGGCAGGCTTTATTCCTGAACAAATTGAGTGTGACAGGAGCAATACTTTTTGACTCCTAAGTTCATAAAGGTCTTGTAGCTTCTGTCTGTTATTCTTGAAATAATTGCTTTCTAAGTGAGGGTACTACCTCCAGGAACATAGCTGCCACATTCTGTGAAGCTCAAGGTACTCAAGGGAGGGGTGTGTGCAGATGCCCCAAGGTCTTTAAGTCATCCTAGCTCAGTTACCATACATGTGTATGGACAGCTTTTGGCTGATTTCAGCACCCAACTATATCATTCCTGGTTGAATCTCTAAATATGGTAACAAAATGGCAAATATCTATAACCACCATGCTAATTATACTTCTTGACCTATGCAATTCATATGCATGATAAAGTGGTACTTGTTTGATGGTACCAACTCTGGGAAATTCTTTATGAAACAATTGATAATGAGATAACTAGAAAAGAAATTCTTTATGAAGCAATAGATAATGAGATAACTAGAAAAGCACTGTGTAGAGCTGTTGTAAGGGTACATTATACCACTTATATGACTGCCTGGTTTCAATCTCATTAAAAAATATTGGTTCCTAGATTTGTGCAGGTTATCCAGGTAGATATTTCAAATAGTAATATATAAAATAGCAATAGTAAGTCAGATGTGGTGGTGCACACTTGCAAACCCAGCACTTGGGAGGCTGAGGCAAGAGGATTTCTATGAGTTCAAGCCTAGCCTAGGCTATGTAGTGAGTTTAAGACCAGTCTAAATTACATAGTGAGACATATTTTAAAAAATAAAAAAGGAGGAGGAAGGATGGAAGGAAGGAGAGAAAGAAAGATAGCTACTAACATTTCTGAGCAAACCTAATGCGCCCTTTACTATTCAAAGTGTTTTATATGCATTTGTTTTACACAATCCTCACAATAATCCCAAGAACTATTTGTATCACCATTTCCAGATGAGAGCACTGAAACTTGCAGAGAGGCTAAGGTACAGAGCCAGCAGTTGATGGATGAGATTTTGAACCAAGACAAACTGCAGGTCCCTGCTCTTAGCTAGGCTGTCCTGCTAAGAGTGAAGGGCTGGGCTGGGGATGCAGGAGCCACTGATCCTCAGAGCCTTGGGGATATGTTTTTATAGGGAATGAATATAGAAATAAGACAAGAGTCAAGTGTACATATGGGAGATCTAACTAGGAATGGGAGGTGTCAAAGAACAGCACAGTTTGCACCAGTTAGAAAAGTGTGTGATGGGATCCTGAGCAGGAAGCAGCACTGGAAAGGAAGTGGGGTGCATGTCCACCGTTCTGCTATGAACCCCATCTGAGGGAGGCAGGAAGAGATGATACTCCCCTGCAACGGGTTTAACTGCAGACACCAATAGCATAGAACTAAGGATAACTACAACTAATCTCAAACTGAAACATAAAAATCTGCTGACATATCACATTAATGCCTCTCTGCATTAAAGGCCAAGATTGTTTCTCTCAGGAGAGTGTTTAAGTTTATTTGAAGCTCAGAGAAATCTAATTGCTTTTAGAAAGTTGGGTATTAGGCCGGTGAGATAGCTCAGTGGACTTAGCACCTACTTAGGCAAGCGTGGGGACTGGGATTTAATCCCATGCACCACATGCCACACTAGTCCTGCCCCTGGCATGCTGAGCTGACCACCAAGACTGGGCATGGTGGTGCACACATGTAATCCCAACACTAGGGAAGCTGAAAGCAGGAAGATCACTATGAGTCCAAGCTGTATAGTGAGACCCTGTACCAAATATATCTAAGAAAAAAATTCACATGTATCAAAAATAAATAAATAAATAAATAAATATTTTTTAAAAAGAAGAAAAAGTTGAATCTTTTCTAGTTAAAGCTTAAGACATCCAGACATGGAAGAACCAGTTTGCTCACCACTTTGTTTCTCCAGAATGACCTCACTGGAAAACTTCCTTGGAGGACCTGGGGGGCTGCTGGGGCACACTGACCACAAGATAACCCTGCCACACACATCTTCCAGCATTGGCTGTGTGGACTGGCTCACTGGGTTGGAAATCAAACAATGGTTACATAATGTAAATAGCCAGCCCTTTGCATCTGTAGCTTCTTCAGCCACTGATTCAACCAACCACTTGGGCATATTGAGAAAAAAATGTTTGTGTACTAAACATATATAGATGTTATTCTTGTCACTATTTTGCAAACAACATGAGGGAGAAGCTATTTCCATAGCAGTTATTTGTATTCAGTGTTATAAACACTCTAGACATGAAATATTCAGGAAAGTGTATGTTGGTTAGATGCAAATACTACATGATGGTTTACGAAAGACATCAGCTTCTATAGATTTTCTGTATCTGAGGAATTTTAGGATCTATGAGGGCTGCTCTTGGATAGTGAGCAATGACTGTATTATTAAGGATTGTGCTGGTGGCATGATTCTCTCATCTATACATGAAAGAGAACTAAAACACTGACATCAGCTCTAAGTTGAAGTGGCATTCTGAAGGCAATACTGGCCATTAGAAAGGCGAATGGAGCTGGAGGCTTGATTCGTAGCTTTGAGAGTTGATGAGATAAAGGACTTGGGTGAGATTTCTAACCTTAGGAGTGACACAAGCAGTTAATGCTTAAATATTTTTGACCAAATTTACATGCTCATATCTGATAATCTGCTCTACTACTTTAAAGACAATATGCTGCATAACAACTTGAATTCCTATCATCTTATTTTTTAATTGTTTCTAATGTTTTTTTAATTTTTATTTTTTGGTGGTACCAGGGATCGAACTGAGGACCTTGTGCTTGCCAGGCAAGCACTTATTCCACTGAGCTATCTCCCTGGTCCCCTTTAAAATTATTTTGTATTCTCTTTAGGATAAAAATAAAAAGTCCTCCCCCAAAAAGTACACAGTTGAGAAGTGGTTAGGTCTCTGAAACACAAAATTTATTTTAAAACAAAAATAATTCAGGCATACCCATTGCTTTTATTCTTTCTTTTTAGAAGCTACAGGAATAGATCACCGAGTTCAAGCATGCTCTTAACAATCAATGACCCAACTAGGTAGTGGTCTCAGACGTTTCCCTGAGAAATTTCCTTGCTCTTCAAGTCTTTCTTATTTCCCAAGTGTCTCGTTAGCTATCACAAGATTAACTTTTGTCTATAAATTTCCAGTACAAAAAGCCTTCAGTGCTCTTATCAGGAAATAAACTAACATTAGTTCTAACGGTTGTTTGTGTAGTTCTCTGCATTCAGTAACCTGACGGAGGTTTCTCTGAAATATTTTGAGAATCCAGCATCAGAGGTAAGGTTTAAGGGTGTTGAGGAGTTAGGCAGGGTGGAGTTTTATGTAGTGTGGGAAAGCTTTCCTACCTTTGTGGAGTAGATATGTTCATCAGCCAAACAAGATAATATCTAAGACACGGAGATTTTGTGATGACTTAATTAACAATGTAAATAAATAATCTAGCAGTGGTTTTGAAAATGAGATCATAAAATCAATTATAATACTTCTTTTGTTTTTTTGGTACCAGGAATTGAACTGAGGACCTTGCGTTTGCAAGGCAGGCATTGGGCCACTGAGCTATCTCCCTGGCTGCAACTTCTAAATTACTATCATCTATGTTAATCAACTTTCCTCTTCTCTAACCGTTTTCCTTTTCTTTATTTCTTCCATCCTGACATCAAAGGACAAATTTCTCATATTCCTTCCTGAAACAAATAAGGTATTCCTTATGTCTTATGCTGGGAAGTAAAAAGGCTCACAGTGAGCTCCAAAATGGAGATTCCCTTAGCCCTTTGCATGACCTCCCTGTAGCAATGCCCTTGTAAACCGAGTCTCCATGGAGTTAGGTGGAGTTGTTTCAGATATTAGTGTTTTCCTGGATGTCAGCCTGAAGGAGACACCTTATTGGTGCTCCACTTCTGTGATTCCCACCCTTCTGTTGTTGAACCGATTCTAATGACCCTTTCTTGACTGTCAATTCAGAGCAGCTGAGTCAGTGTGGCAGCCTTCCTTCCTGGGTCCACCTTCCTGGGCTTGGGCTCCTCTCCAGCCTAGTTCACACGGAGGAGGTAGCAGTGGGACCCCATGCAGCTCTGTATTTCTCTTTCTTCCTAAAACAAAGAAGTGAGAAGCAGGTTGTTAGCATGTCTCCCTGTTTAATGTTGGCCCAGACCTGGGGGGCTCCCACATCAGGAAGCATCCATTCCCGGAGGAGTAACAGTGGGAACTCACGGAAAGTGTTTAACAGTTAGGTCCATCCTACTGTGAATTTAAAACTTTGATTCTTTTTCTATCACAGGGAGTGGTGTGCTAGTGGTGAGATTAAGAACATGTGTTTGGAAATTTAAAGACTATTTCCATAGTTTTGAATTAATAAAATTAGAAAGTTAAGGATAATGTGGATTCTTCTGTTGGGATAGTCGCCGCCCCACCCAACAACTTCTAAAATCTTGTGTTCTGATTCTTAATTCTAGTTGTCACGTTCACCATTGTAGTTGAGTTAGTTAAAAGTGTTTATTTGTATATGGAGTATTCTATGTTCCACATGTTCTAGAGTTTTCCCTGTAGGTAAATTCCATTTTATCTGAGCTTATCGGTCATCAATATAATAAGCTTCGCAAATATTAATATATTGATTTTTTGCTAAAGGTCTTATTTGTTTTTAAATATTACATAGGACTAACTTTTTCATTTTTTTTTAATTACTCAGTTTTAGATCCCTAAAATTTAACAAATCCAAAATAAAATTTCAAATCTTGATCTAATAGGTACCTATAGTAGGAAATCACCTGGGCTGTACTTCAGAATTATATTTACTCATTTAAAAAATAAATATATCCTTCACTGTGTGCCAGGCCCTGTTCTAAGTGCTTTATTAACATCAAGTTAATTAATCTAATGGCTCTATGAAGACGTATTATTATTGCTCCCATTTTACACATGGAAAAACCTAAAGGCCAGCCAAATAACTCAGCAGATTAAAGCATCTGCAAGCAGGGACAGGGGCTGGGAATTCAATCCCTGAGCCTGGGGTGCCAGCCCCACCCGCTGGGTGCACTGACCTGGTGATTGAGACTGTGCATGGTGGTGCACGTGCCTGTTATCCCAGCTCTTGGGAGACTGTAAACTGATGGATCACTACAAGTACAATCTAGTAGTAAGACCCTGAACACCCTGTAGGCCCTTCCCTAAAACACAAAAAGAAAAAACAAACAAACAAAAAAACCCCAAAACAAAAAACCCTAAGCACACATTGATTAAATAATTTGTTATATACTAATACATAACTGGCAGAACCTGAACAAATGTCTACTTTTATTTATTTTAATTGTCTTTTCCATTGATCAGACTGACTTTTTAGTACAGTATAATTCATTGCCATAAAGAAATGTTCCTCAGACATTCACTGGCAGGGAAAACATGAACTTGGAACTGTGCTGACCCATTCTGCAAGCTTGTCTGGTGACCAAAGCTTGCCTTCATGAAACATCCAGCTGGAGAAAGGGTGCAGAAAGAGATGGTTGTTTTGTTGGGCATTTTTTTTTTTTTGGCTGGCTCAGGCTGCCTTCAGGGCATGTCTGATAAAGCAGGTGGAGCCGGGGATCGAACTGGAGTCCCCTGTGCCTGACTAGGTTTGCCAGAGCAGGCACTTAAACAACTGAGCTAACCCGCAAGCCCCAACGGTGCAGAGAGAGAAGCAGCCCACTGCCAGCAAGCACTCCAGCCTGCGCGAGCCAGCCGCTGTGGGCTTCCTCTCTGGGCAGCCCCCACATGCAGTGCTCGTACTCACAGTGCTTTCAGGTAGATTTTCTCCACATGTGTGCCAGTGACTAATCTCAAGTCACCTTCTCATTAAGCTTTATTTTCTCTTCTGTACTGTGAAGCTCAGTTGTAACCAGAGTGCGCCTCGCTCTCATTTACCCTTGTCCAGTCTCAGAGGAAATTCTCTTGGCTCCCATTGGTCAGCCAACTTATGCCATGGAGGTGGCACTTCCCGGCCATGCCCTGTGCAAGACAAGCACACTGTGAAGAAGAGCTTCCTCTATTTCTCAGGAAACCAACCCTTCTGTACCATTTACATTGGTACCTGCTATATTTCCAGGAACATGGAACAGAACAAAAACCTTATAGTGACAGAGGCAAAGTTCCAGAATCACTGGAATGATGATGCTTCTGGATAACCTTGAGGAGGTGACCTCATTGTCAGCACAGATGCACATCAGGGCATAATTATGTAACTGTAACTCAGTGGTGGACAAATATGCATGCGCTGATGCAGCGAGAAAATAGGACTGTAAGTAAGTGATAACAACCTGTATAAAAATGTACTAAAGTGGTAGGTGACTCTTACATTCTGCTCCTTTCTGCTTGCTCTTGTTGCTGATGTCTTGCACATTAGCATTCTTTAACCTGAGGACCTCACCCCCAAAATCTCCTTTGTCCTGCCCTAAATAGGCCAACACCTAGCCTTATTTTTTATATGATAGCCAACTTTTATGTTTGGTGGGATTACAGCATAAATAGAATTCTAACTT
>NW_004524614.1:11874199-11875625 GCF_000260255.1 Octodon degus
ACACTCTGTATTCCTTCATAATACTTAATCTAAATGAAATAAAATAATTATTTGGGAATTGTTTGGATGGTGTGCTACTTTCCTCAATTAATATGAATTCCAAGGGCTGACCAAATAGCTCAGTGGATTAAAGCACCTGCAAGCAGGTGCAGGGTCCAAGGGTTTGATCCCTGGGCCTGCGGTGCCTGCCTTACCCCCAGGGTGCACTGAGATGGCAATTGAGACTGGATGTGTTGGTGCGTGACTGTAATACCAGTTCTTGGGAGACTGTAAACAGGTGGATCACTATGAATCTGATCTAGTAGTGAGACCCTGAACACACTGTATACCGTTCCCTAAAATAAAAAAAATTAAAAATTTAAAAAAATATATGAGTTCCAGAAGGTCAGGAATGTATCTCTTGTGTGCATCAGTGCATCCTAGTGCCTAATACAGCACACAGAATTTATTGGGTAATGTAAAAGTTCTTTTCAAAAGAGCACTAAAGTCAACACATGGAAGAGAAAGAAATGGTGGCTACTAGCTATGTCTTCATTTAGTCCTTACATCAGGATATTTGGATTCTGCTCTTTTCTCACCTGAGAAAGATACATGACCCTCATTAAGTACATAGTTGAATTCACTATCTAATTCTCACAACATGTCCTTACCTAAAGTGAGTGGTTCTTCCTAAGGCTAAGGAACTAAGTAGTAAGGATGCTTTCAGAGTGGCCCACAGCCCACCGCATAGAGAAGCACACCCTGAATTTACTACCCTCAAGGCAAGGGGAGTCAGGCATTATAGGAAGAAGTGTCCATCTCTGGTCATTTTTTTTGAACCAATTCTATTTTTCACAAATCTAGATATTGGTGCCTTCTGTGGTCAAGCTCTATCTCTCCCTATGTTTGATAATGGTAACAGCAAGCATTGTTTGAAAGCTCTAATTATCAAGTGTGTAGATCAAGAGGCTCTTTGTTGTTTTTTTCCAGCATTTCTAGAACCATGTAATAAGTTTCTTTTGTTATTTTGCACATCTATTTGAATAAAGTCTTGTTAAATTCTGGAAGGTGTATTCGTGCTCTGTAGATAGTATCTCTTTTGACACTGGTTGTTTCTCTAAAACCTTACTGAGAAATGTTTGACCTTGAACAGTTGATTATTAAAATAACAATTTGGGGATTCTGTAATATCAGCCACAGAGTAGTGTTTGAGTCTCTATCTAGAAATTCAGTCTCTGTCCTGATGTTACTTGTAATTTATCTTGAAGACAGTTGTTTCATGTTGTTGTTACTGTTCTATTTAATTTTTGTTCTGAAATGTTTGCAAAATCTTCCTGGCTAAGAGTGAAGGTTCTGATCATGACATTTGGAGGCCTGGAAGGATTCTTTCTTTCTTTCTTTCTTTCTTTCTTTCTTTCTTTCTTTCTTTCTTTCTTTCTTTCTTTCT
>NW_004524614.1:11876345-11888967 GCF_000260255.1 Octodon degus
CATTGCATACATTCTTCCTAGTGGTTAATTGCTGTACAAGATGCAGACATGATATCCTATTTACAAACACTATTAGAACAAATCCCTTTATTCATTAAGAGAATGTAACTATATATCTATCCTAACTATTTTGAATACACAGATACAAAATGGACATTCATCTGTATCCCCTTTTCTTGTTTAGTTCTGTTATTTGAATATTATAGATGTGTAAACTCAGCAAAATATTCTAAAAGAGTCCAGTAGTACATAAAAGTATTGAGTCTTCCGCTTCACTGGCAATGTCAGAATTGTTGACCTGAGTCCCCTGCAGCTCAACATAACAGCATGGCTTTACTTCTTATATTTTGTTTTTGTACTTTTCTGCTGGATGGTTAAGACCAAGGTAAAACAGGACCTATGCAACAAGAGTTGTAGCTTTTGGGGCTGATAAGGTCAGTGAAATTCCCTCAGGATTTATCCTGAGATCCTGTACCTCAGATTGTAGAAACTTTGTCAGTGTCAGCCATGTGGATGAGTCACAGCCATTGCTTGGCCAATATGCTCTCTGTGAAAGCCTGAGCGACTTAGTGTTAGTTTTGCCTTACATGCCTCAAGGGAGCATACATTAAAGTTATGAATTTTGGTATAGAAAAGGTTTAAAGCCACCCATTAAATATGACTTCTCCCAGGTACGAGAAGAAAGAAAAAAAAATCAGTCTTTCACATACTCAGGTAATTTCTTGTACTCCGTGGCTTTTAAGTTATTTTATTTAGGTGTAATCCATCTCCTCAGGCAAGCTAATATATATATATATATATATATATATAATCACTAACATGATAGCGGTAAAAGAGGAAAACAGAATGACAGGATATGGAGCTCAGTCTAATCTGTCCCATTAGAACACACCTTCCATATACTTGTTAGAGCACATATTTTCTGTCTGTTCCATATACATATGCTTTGGCTTGAATATGGTATTCCAAAGGCTTGTGCGTAGAAAATCTGGTGTTCACTATGGTGCTGGGAACTTCAAGAGGTGGGACATAGTGGGAGATCAATCACTGGGAGTGCTTTCATCAGAAGAGATAAAGTATTTCTTCTTTTGATTTTTATGCTAGGGAGACTATACGATATTTACATATGTGGGTCTGCTTTATTTCACTTATGAGTATATCTTCAAAGAAAAAAAATACAGATAGAAAGGTATAACACATCTAAAAGGAAAGCAAGAACTTGAGGATTGGACAATGTGGAGAGGGTAAGGAGTAAAGCTGGGAAACAGTACAGGGACAAAGCCATACATTTGTACACACAAGATGGGCAAGGCAATGATCCTAAGAAACATCAGCAGGTTTTTGAAACTAGCAGTTAATTGGTAGGATTCTCAACCTGACTGACTATATATACTGATACCGGTGAACCAAGCAACTGCACTGAAGATGGCAATATGTAATAGAAGGGTCACACTTGGAATGCCTGTCATTCTGGTCTTCTAAATACATGCTTCTTGTCATGACATACCAATTATTACCATACTGTTTCACAAGTAAAAGTTTTTTTTTAAATGGGTAATAAATGAAAAAAAAAAGATACAAGAAAAAGAAAAAAAATGTCACAGGATTGTCCTGCTATAATGCTATATATGGTTATATTTCTAAATTTCTATGTAAAAATATGCACTTATTCCTATTTTTTAATTTTTTTCTTCATATTCTGTAAGGACTTAAAGTTCAACACATCAATACTTGATGGAAAATACCTGTTCCATGTTATGCCTAAGATGTTCAATATTTAGACAGATAGGGTAAACCAAATTGCATATGTTGCAGGGTAATAATAAGTTTCTCTTCTGGAGGGTTAACAACCCAAGTTTGCAGATCAAAAATTGGAGAAAAGGAAGGGCTGCAAGGTGAGCCAACATTTTGGTCCTAGCCTTTCAAGGTCAGTGAAGACTGAGGACATATGAGAACCTGTACTGTAACATCATGTAACTCAGTTGTGTCCCAAATTTTCTGATCATGGAGATTATGGGGCCACAGAGGAACATGATCAATGATGTATAGTGTGCCTATGGAGAGTCATACGGGAAGAAAACTTCCAGAGAGAGCAAATTGGTCAAGCAATGGCCGTGACTCATCCACATGGCTGACACTTACAAAGGATCTACAAAGTGCGGTTCAGGGTTACAGGATAAATCCTAAGGGGATTTGACTGACCTTATCAAATACAAAAGTTACATTTCTTGTTATATAGGTCTTGCCTTGTCTTGGTCTTAACCACCCAGCAGAAAAGTATAAAAACAAGGTATATAAAGTAAAGCCATATTAATATGCTGAGCTGTAAAAAGCTCTAGTCAACAACTGCTGCAGATAGCCCAATACTATTGTGGACTGCTGGACTGTGTTGGATTGTTTCGCTGAATTCAAGCACCTAGAGTATTTAGATGCCAATAGAATTTCCATCTCTTAAAGGACTAAACAAAAAAGGGGATACAAAGGAAGGACCATTTTGTATTTGTATATACAGAATAGTTGGGATAGATATACAGCTACTTTCACTTAATTCAATGAGAAGAAAGATTTGTAGAAAGTGTTTGGACAGGATATCCTGTCTGCTTCTTGTACTATGGATAGCCACATAGAAGACAACAATGTACAATGTATTAATTATTGAAAATGTCCTATTGATCAGCTTTGAAACTCTCACTGATATTTCTTTCTTAATAAAATTTTAAAAAACTTTTAAAAAATAAGAGATAAAGTAGTTCTTGTAGGACCCTAATTACTGTCTTCAGAGGTAGATGTTACAAAAAAGTGAATCTGGCTTCCGTCTCAATTTGTGATCCCCTGCCACATGCTACATCCATTGTGATGTTCTCTGCCATGTTCTCCACACCAGAGGGCAAGTAGACAAGACTATCACGTCTTAAGTGAAATGGAGCCCTTTTCTTTTTGTATTACTCGTATTACTCAATCGCAAGTATTTTGTTTTTGCAATCAAAAATAGACCAATGCAGGTCATTCAAGAAATGCAGGTTAAAACAACACTGAGGTTTCATCTTACCCCAGAAAGAATGGCTGTCATCAAGAAGTCAACGAGTAACAAATGCTGGCAAGGCTATAATGGGAAAAAGGAAGACTTCACTGTTAGTGGGAGTGTGAAATGGTGTATCCACCATTGAAGTCAGTGTGGAGATTCCTCAAGAAAGTAGGATTAGAATTTCCATTCAATCCAGCTATTCCCCTTCTGAATTATTTTTTCAGAAGAATTGAAAACATCATACCAAAGTAATATATGTTCTCACCCATGTTTATAGCAGTGAAATTCGTTATAGCTAAATGTTGGAAACAACCCAAATGCCCATCAATTGAGAAATGAATAAAATATATGATATTTTTACAAAATGGAGTATTACTCAGCTACAAAGAAAGACAAATTTATGGCTTTTATAAATAAATGGATGCAACTGGAGACCATACTCATAAGTGAAAGGAATTATACCTACAGCTATAAACATCATATTGTTTCCCTAGTGTCAGAAACTGAAAGAATAAATAAAATCTGAAATGTACATACAGTAGGTATAGTGAAAGGGAAAGAAACTGCTCAAAGGGAAAGAACAGCTAGAATGAGGGAAAGGAAAAAAGAAAAAAGAAGGAAAGAAAAAAATATATATATACAAGATCACTAAGATAATTGTGCTACTAAGATGATGCTTAGATTTTTTTGTATCAATTTTGCCTGCCTATATCTGATAATCTGAACAATTACTTTGAAGATAATAATATGCAACATAACCACCATTGTTGATTTCCTATCATTTTATTTTGAAATACTGTATCATTTTAAGTGTTTTTTTAAATTTTTTTTTATTCTCTTTAAAGTAAGAAAAGGAAAACAATCAAGAGAAAACCAGTAACAACAAAAGAAAATAGACAAATACAATATGTATTTTATATAGATGAGATTATCAAGGGTTGGAGGGAGAAAATGAGCAGGAGAGGGATCCCATTCAGGCCATAAACTTTCTTTCTTCACAAGGAAACATCTGTCTGTGTATTTTCCTTGACTTTTCTATTTCTGTGTCTTATCCACTGAAATATACTTGTCAAAAAAAGCATCAGAAATTCCACGTAGCAACTTTGTGGCAATAATCTCCTTGCAATTGCAGCTCTTCACCACTGACACCAGGAACTGTTGGATGCCCTGTAGCTGCTCCACCCTGGCTCCGTGAATGATAACAGATATCAGCTCCACCTTCTGCCAAGGAAACAGTAATTTGTATTTTCCTCTTACTTCTCAGAAAGAACCCCAAAAAGCTGTGTAGCTAGGATTTTAAAAGCCCCCAAATAATACTACATTTGAATTTCTGTTGGTATCTTTTCTTTTTCTGTAGTTTCTCAAGCATCTTTCTAATACTCAGAACCCCAGGGCTTTTCCTGAGTTATCTCAGTTAAAAATGTTTTGTACTCATTTTGAACATTATCAACAAGGGAACCCCTGCCCACACACACACCACCAAAACACAGGTAACAAATATTTTCACTAATACGAATGGATGCAACTAGAGACCACACTTTTATTTTTTATTTTTTAAATTAATTTTATTGAGAGAGAAATAGCAATGAAACAGTTTCAAAGCAGGTTAGTAAGACAGTTACAATAATTAATACATTGCATAGTATGAGATCATACTCTTCAGTAAAATAAATCAGACCCACACGTGCAAACATCATCTTGCTAGTGTGAGAACCTGAAACCTGAAAGGTACAATAAATACTGTGAAAGAGGAAACAATCTGTTCAAAGGTAAAGAAATACTGAGATGAGGATAAGGACACAATAGCGGGGGGGGGGATATATCTATGTATGTGTGCAGGATAGAGTGGATAATTGTACTACTGATTTCTGTTGGTCTATGGAAAGGAGTAGTTAATTCCTACATTGTTTTCCCTGCTTAATTTCTTATAATTTTTAAAATAATTTTGCATGCATACATCTGGAAATCTAATCAACTAATTTGAAGACACTACGCAATACAACAAATACGGTGAAATTTAGTTAAATTCTATATTGTTTTTAATTATTTTTATTATCATTATTTTGTATTCTGTCTCTTATTTATTTATGTTTTTGTGTTTTAGGGAAGGGTCCACAGGGTGTTCAGGGTCTCACTACTAGATTAGACTCATAGTGATTCTCCTGTTTACAGCCTCCCAAAAGCTGGGTTTACAGGTGCGTTCCATCACACCGAGTCTCAATCACTGTCTCAGCGTGTTCTGGAGGCAGGACTGTCATGGCACTCCAGGGATTGAACCCTGGTCCCTGCATCTGCTTAAGCAAGCAGAAACAGGCACTCTTACAAAGAAAAAATACACTGGCCTGGTTTTATATGTGGGTTTATTCCATATTTTAGAACATTTCTCAAGTAAGTTGTTCAAGGAATGGTGGTTGCATGTCACTTGCCCACCAGCAGCTCCACAGTCTGTTTGCATACCAGCACTGCAGGAATAGGGCAGGGAAAGATTCCTGGCCTGGAAATTCTTCTGAGACTAGTCTTGTGAAAAACTGCATTTGTTTTACTTTCAGAGAGCCTAAGAACTTGGTGAGGATTTCAGTGTTTTCTTCTCCAGTGATTTTTTGAAGTTTTGTAATTTTTGGCAGCGTATGTGTATGGATATGCATGTAAATATGTATCATTAATGTACATATAAACATAAAACGCACAGTGTGTATATATGTATTCATGCATATTATTAATATGTAGTACAGATACTGTAATTAGTGTAGAACACATATAAACCTTATATAATGCTTAATATATACATATATATTGACTACACAGTTTTATATGCTTTATCCACTAGGACTTTTCCTATTTAATTTGTTACTTTTTTCTTTCCTTCTTCTGCCAGATATCCTAGAAAATGAAGGATGCTCATAAACTCATTAGAGGACAACTTTGTATGCAATTGTAATCGCCCTAAACAATACTAAGCTCTATGACAAAAGTACGCAGTCACTGGAGATTGGTGGAAAAGGATTGATCTTGTCAACAAATTGAAGCAGATTTCATCAAAACCTGAGCCCTTTGCTCATTCTGTGTTCTAGAAACAGCTTGTTAAATTGCTATGAGCCCTAAGTTTATTTACAAAACATAGCTAGTAATTTTACCTATGTTATAGGTCTATTATGAAGATCAGAAATATATTGGTAAGATACTAAGCATTGTATCTGCCAGAGGTGTACTCGATAAAATAGCACTTGGTGTTATTTCGGACAAGCAGGAGCACTCCAGGAGTGTGCTGCTTTGGCACATAAAAATATATCTGTCTAGGAAAGGAAGGCCACATTGTATGAATGGTTCTACCAGTCTTCTGGCTTCTATGTCTTTAAGGTATGTGAGAGTGCCTGTCCACAGTGAGAAGGCCTGTCCGCAGTGAGATTGGTCCTGAAGCAGCTATGACACACACTGTCGTTGGCACATCACAGAATGCAGCTGAATGGCAGAAGCCAAACATTGTATCAGTGTGTATAAGCTTGAATGTAGGCTGATCCATCCCTCAACACCTTTAAGGTAAGTGTCCAAGACCTTGGATCCAAAGCCCCATGTATAGTCATGAATGACTATGACAGCTTCATTACCCCCTGAAGCACCACATATTCTAATTTCTTGTTGCATAGTCTTCCACCATGCACAAGGCACATAAGCAAATTGAGATTGCTGTCCAACAATAAATGATATAAACTCAAATAGCAGCCCAGTGTTTGAGTGATCTGTAATTACCTTAAGTCATGCTGTTCATGCTGGTGGTCAGTTTGAGTTATTTTTTGAACATGAAATAAGAATATAAATCAACCAACCAGCCAATTAATCAATCCATGCCATGTTCTAGAGTTGGGATTAGATGCACCCTGAGCAACAACTTACACAGAGGCAGGTGCGGGGTATGAATTCTCCTCATGTGCTCCACCTCCTCAAAGTACTGACCGAGTGCTTAGCAGTGGTCTCCAAGCTTCAACCTTCAGATCCTGTGTGGTCCGACATGGTAATCCTCTAAGGACTTAAAACCACAGTCCTCTAAGCCACAGCTCACTTTTCTGGGACTGTGATAACCTTCCTAATATTTCCAGAATTTTCATGTGAGTGAATTATATTTTGTTTTCCTAATCACTAGCTAGAATCCAGCTGTGAAATCATTGATATCCCACAACCTATCATTTATTTTATTGTTCATAGAACTGTGCTTGATCTACTAACTTGGAATTCCTAGTATTGATACTTTAATAATAACCACTGACTGCATTCTGCTTTTCTTAAGCTTCAATTCTGCCTCACATGTGCCAACAGTGTTTGTGAGTTTACTTCTCAATGTACCCATCTTGTTTCCATGCACAGAATTTGCCCTGATTGAAGCCCACAAAGCCTTCCCTTAGGACTAGGGTTTCTGGCTATCCACTGTGCCTCTACCCATGTTACCATGCTATGCACAGATTGCACATCATCTCTCTAACCAGCGTTAGGTAACTGTTCTAATCATACCATCATCACACACATGAACTTGGCTTCGAAACCTTAGGTAGCCTTCCTAACCACTAGAACTTCCCATCTTCTGTGTGTTAACTCTCCATCACTGGTGCTTCCAAAGCACATTTTGCACATCCCTCTCATTAAAGTTCTCCTTTGTTTTGTCAGTGTTGATAAATCATTTCCCTGAAGGTGCAAGTTGTTGAAAAGCAGAGCAGTGTCCAAGTTATCTTTCCATCTCCTTCTGTAATGTACAGTAAAGTAGTGGATCAGATAGGTGCCTTTCAGCTCTCAAATTCACTGTCAGAAGTCTATTAGTATTGACTCATCTAATTCTTAAGTCAACAAAAAGCCAAAGGTAGAATGATGACACACACTTTGCTTCTTTATTTCTAGTGCTTTTTCCATAATAATAAATTGTGGCTCTGCTCTGTTTTATTAGCAACAAAAACAAAATAAGAGCTGCCATTAGTAAAGCACTTGCTATTAGCCATGCACCGAGGTAAAGCTACAAATAAATCCTCTCATTTCCCAACCCCTTTTACATTATCTTCCCATTATGGAACAGAAAACAGTGAGAGCCAGAATTCTTGGGTGAGGAAGAAACATTTTCTTTCTCTAAGAGTCTTTGAGTAAAACTTTTTGTTTGATGCTTTTGGCAAGGCTCAGTCCCTGAGCACAGTAAACTAGTACAGTTCTTTTTCATATATCAGAAACAAGGCAGAGTTGAGTGACAAGATTGGTAGTTTTCTACCATCATTGTGGAACAGGAATTTTCATCTCGTAGTATGTCATAGCTAATGCTGTATTGTTTTGACTTTGGGATGTTCAGGCATAAAATAAGCCTTTAATCTCTTTCTTTGGACTGGAAGTTCTCAAGTAGTTTTATACTTGTGAAGAAAAGGGACCTGTATCCATTTAACTAGATAACCTGGGTCAGCCATAGCAATCAGTAGGATGGCAAATATTGCAGATGGACCTATCGGTAAATCAGTCTGCTGCTCCTATGAAATGGCTGGATTCCTTTGCTAGGATGGCAGGTCATTTGGTCCTTATCTTTGTCTGAATATGTGTCACAAAGCTGGATTGAGAAAATTTATTCCAAAACTACCTACCGACTCTTAGACCTTACGCCTAGAGACTTTATGCCATTTTCTATCATAGAAAAGTGACATCTTAGGAAATAATCATAGTTTATTAGGAATAACTCAAATAATATTTGTTTTCTTTTTAGTATTAAGGTAGTAAGTTGGCTCATTTCTTTCAATTTTAAATTTGATTTCGAAATCTTACATATTTCAAGGCACAATCTTACACACCAAAAGAATGTAAATCAAGCTGCACCTGATCTGGGTGGGTCTCACGGCAACATGGTTTCCCTGGCTCTCAACCGAGGCATGGTTGCTCCTGTAAAGATGCTGGAGTGAGATGTAGTGGAGAGTAATTGAATTTTGCTGCTGTTTAGATTTTTTTAAAAACACAAACTATCTAGGCATCTTTGTTACTGGCAAATAATGACAACCTTATTCATTCATTCAGAGCAGCCTTGCACACAGCAAGCTCCAGATCTCAGCTGGACCCACTTCATCTCTGCACAGTGAGGAAAGAGCAGGCACTGGAGGAAGCATTAGATTCAAAACTGTTTTCAGCTCTCTGCTTATATAAAATATCTGGGCTCTTTAATGATAGGAAACAATTCGCCTCACCCCATACATTAGCCTCACTTCTGTCCTGAACATCCAACTTTTTATATTCGCTTCTTATTTGAACAGCATTCCCTCAAATGATGGAAACATTAGATCTGAGCATTCTCTGCCTCTTTCCCTATTCAAGTCTTGTACCTGCACAAGACTTTAAATGTAGAAAGGACCATGAATATGGAGAGTAATGGCAAGGGCTGGGGATGTGGCTCAGTAGTAGAACATTGGTATGTTAGGCCCTGGATTCTATTGCCAGTGTGGAAACACAAATAGTGCACATGGAAAAAAAAGTCTATACTAAAATGCTCCTGATAGTACTACTTCAAAATACCTCATAAAGTTATGAGCAACCTTCAGTCATCACCAGCTGTAGTTAAAAACTTGAATCACACCATGACATATCTAACATTTGGGCTGCAAACTACAATGAATGAGTTGTTAAGATCCTTTCCACCTCTGCCACCATGTATCTTGCTACAATTGTCATACAAAATCTCTGACTACCACTTATTTTTCCTTATTTTCTCTCTATCTTAATTCCATTTCCATTTTTTAGGAAGCCAAAAGACACTCTTATTTATGCAAATCCAAATATACAAATTTAAGGAACTTATCAATGTACATTGAATACATTTATATTTAACACAGGAAAAAATAATAGGTTAAAATATGTTCCTCCCAACACATCGTCGTTATTTTACATTGGAATACAAATGTGGCACAGCATATCAAAGTTATATTTAAAAAGTCAGATGTGGTAAGTAACTAGCACCAAAAAAAATTTGGTAGCAAATTGGTCAAGCAATGGCCGTGACCCATCCACATGGCTGACACTGACAAAGGATATACAAACTGTGGATATACAAATCCTGAGGGGATTTGACTGACCTTATCAGATACAAAAGCTACATTTCTTGTTAGATAGGTCTTGCTATATCTTGGCTTAACTATCCAACAGAAAAGTATAAAAAGTAAAGCCATATTGATATGCTTAGCTGTAAAAGGCTCAAGTCAACAACTTCTGACATTGCCAGTCTTATGGAAAATCCACTATTATTATGGACTACTGAACTATATTGGAATATTTTGCTGAATTCATACACCTACAATATTTAAATGACAATGGAATACCCTTCTCTGACAAAACTAAACAAAAAAGAGGATACAAATAAACAACCATTTTGTACCTGTACACTCAAAGTAGGACAGATATACAGCTACAGTCTCTTTATTCAATGAGTAGAAAGATTTGTTCTAGTAGTGTTTGTGGACAGGATATCATGTCTGCATCTTGTACAATGAATAAGCACTAAGACAACGATATGCAATGTATTAGTTATTGAAACTGTCCTACTAATCAGTTCTGAAATTGTCTCATTGCTATTTGTTTCTCAATAAAATTATTTAAAAATTGGCAGATTGCTAATTAAATTAGAAAAGAGACAATCTTTAGGTCAAGCAAGATTTGTAGTCTTTCTGCAACACAGCAGCAACTTTTTAAATAAGATAATGCCATATCATTCCCCTTAATAAACAACTATGAGTTCATGACTCATTCTGTAAGAATTCAACAACTGGCGTCATAAATACCACATACCATCTGTTGCCTGAATGTATGAAATCCTTGCCAACAACACAATAGGTCTAAAATTCCTACCTCTTTCTTCCCCTTCCTCTGGAAAAGCAACATATTCTCAAAAGTTTACAGAATTTTGTAGTAGGGACAAGAATAAACTAAAACTTTCATTGTGATAATTTGTTCCCAAAGTTAATAACATCTTTCTTATTACCAACAATTATTATACTTTTCTAAAGAAAACTTGATAAGTTTTTAGAACCCGAGTTTAAATAAAATTATTTATTTATCTTTATTTGAAGTAGTTCTATATATTTTACTTAGTGTTAGCTAGAGATTGCATGTGTGTGTGTGTGTGTGTGCCTGTGTGTAGATATATGTAATTGTATGAAGTTTGTATATAAGTATACTCTCAGAAATCTCACAGATATTATTTCATTTGACAGTATTTTATTTGCTCTTGAACTAATAGCATTTATATTAATCACCATGCTAGGCTCATATATTCAAATAATATGATTCCAAAATGAGTGTAAACACTGTGAATTTTTGTGTTAAGGTATAATTCACAGAATACAAGTCACCTGTTTCTTAGTAAGTTTTTAGAAATCTAAGTTACCACCTCTAAAGTTAATTGTAGAATGATTCTATCATACGTTGTACTTTAGAGTTAACAACTATACCCATGTATTTTCTGCCCTATAGTTCTGTCTTTGAAAGGATGTTATATAAATCCTATTATAAACTACATAGTTCTTTGAGTCTAGCTTTATTCACTTAGAAAATGCATCTAAGTTTCATTAATGTAGTTTTGTTGGTAAGGCCTGTTCATTTTTATTGGTGGGTAGCATCCCATTGTAGAAATGTACCACTATTCATCACCTGAAAGACCATTAGGCTGCTTTCAGTTTTAGGCAATTACATATAAAGCTGCTTTAAAAAGTCACGTATGAATTGCTGTGTGAACATAGATTTGAATTTCTTTCAGGTAAATATTTAAGACTTTCACCTATACTTCTATAGAATAATTTATCCTTTCACTTCCATGAAGAAAAGCAAGCTAGAAATATGGAGGTCTAGGTCAATGCTTGTTCTTTTCATAGGATATTCTTTCCAGCAAAGCATTATTCTATCTGTTGTCTTTCTCCCACATTTCAGAAAGAGGGAAATTTATATTCAGCTAAAGATATCAACACTGATTAGATTTAAACCTACAATAGCCTGAGGATTTTTTGTAATTGAAACATAGTTTTGAATTAGGGCACTCAGTCTTCTAATGTTTTTGTGCTTCTAAAAAGAACATAGTAGCTGCAAATACAAACTAGAAACAAGATGATATTATTCAAGACATCAAATGGTTTTGGACCAATTATCCGAAAAATTACCTCTTCTTCTTTTCTATCTTTTGCTTTAGCAAAAGGAGATCTAGCTAATAAATTACTTCTGTCTATCTCACATTCTCTCTTAAAAATTAGGACTCTAATTCTAATTTCTTCCTCCTTTTAAGGTACTAATGCTGTGTTTGAGAAATATTTGTGTTTTGCCTCAGAACTAAATGTCAAAATGTGGAGAGCCAGCAAGTCTTTTACTTTCCCTATTAAAATATAATCATTTATAGCCTGGCCCTTCATGTTCCCTATTGAAACAATGCAAACTATGTTTTAATATACTGTGCCCCAAACTGTAACCAAAAAGAGTGTTAGTAGCTATCTGCAAAACATAGATACTTGATTTTTTTTTCCTGCGGAAAAGGGGACTGAACTCAGGCCCTTGCGCTTGCCAGGAAAGTGCTTATTCCACTGAGCCATCTCCCCAGCCTCAACATTTGATTTT
>NW_004524614.1:11889067-11899284 GCF_000260255.1 Octodon degus
TTTTTTTTTTTTTTTTTTTGCAGAACCGGGGATTGAACTCAGGCCCTTGTGCTTGCCAGGGAAGCACGTATTCCACTGAGCCATCTCCCCGGACCAACATTTGATTTTTATTTTAGTCAATTTTCAGCTTTTTTCCCATAATTTTATTGAGAGACAAATAACAATGAGACAGTTTCAAACCAAATTGGTAGGACAGTTTCAATAATTAACACATTGCATACTCTCTTCATAGTGGTTATTTGCTGTACAAGATGCAGACATAATATCCTATCTACAAACACTATTAGAACAAATCTCTCTATTCATTAAGAGAATGTAGCTATATATCCATCCTAACCATTTTGAATACACATATACAAAATGGACATTCATTTGTATTTTCTATTTGTTTAGTTCCGTCATTTGAATATTATAGGTGTGTGAACTCAGCAAAATATTCTAAAAGAGTCCAGTAGTCCATAATACCGTTGGGTCTTCCGCTTGACTGGCAGTGTCAGAAATTGTTGACCTGAGTCCCCTACAGCTTGACATAACACCATGGCAATTTTCAGCTTTTATGAAAGACAAATGGCAGGTTAATTTCAGTGGATGGAACTGCAAAATTGTCTTTAACTTTACCAATTTAACTTAATGAGATTTTTTTTCCATACCTCATCAGTTTCATTCAATAAAGTTCTTAAAATTTTAACAAAGCTACTAGGATTTACACTTTTGTATTTGAGCTTTATGGTCTTTGAACAGGAAAAAAAAAATCTTCATGGCGGTATGTCATATATGATTGGTAAATAAAAAACAGATTGACTTTTTTCAGGCATTAACAAAAAAGTTGGAGGATGCTGTGTCACACAAAGAAGTCATCAGCTTCTCAACCACCTGTTAACACAGAATCTTCTTGGAGATAAGCAGTTAGAATCAAGTCAAAATCCCATTTTTGTGAATTCAAAAAATTAGTAATCATTCCACCATTCTCTGGCACCTCTCTGTTATACTATTAAGAAAATATACTCTTAGGATAGTGTTTGGGAAAGACCTTTTTTTAAGGAAGAAATTCTTTGGTCACACCCCTGAAGATGAGGACATACAAGAAGATCTACAACTTACTGTGTAGAAAATATACACCATATCTAATGTATGTATTTACATCTTGAGACAAAGAAACTAGTGGCTCAAGAAAATTAACAGCTACTTTAGATTTTTTTCTGAAAATCTGCATTGCCACTGCTGTGTTTTTATGTTGTCTTTCTCTTTCTGAACAGTTGAAAACACAAAAGCAGATAAATTGCATCTCCTGAATCAAGAAAGCAGTATCACTCAGTATAGGCATGGAGAAAGCATCGATAATTTTTGTGCTATGTCATTTCAAAACCTAATATGATGTTTGCTGAGATAGAATATATTTGTGAAAGCCCCTCTTTTGAATGCTTTCTGGATAAACTGAGGTGAAAAACACAAAGCAGAATTTATTCTGATGTTGGATAAATTAAGTTATCATAAGGTATATAAAAAGCAAAAGAAAATTATTCAAAACTTAAGTTTCACAAATATCCATAAGATTTATTAAAGTGTGACTATGTATGGAAAATAGCAAGGTTTGTTAAGTATTTTCTTTGTACCCTTCCAAAAAATGAATGAACTTATTTTGAAAATAACAACTCTTATAACTAATTGTGGTGGCTTGAATTTATTTTTGATCCAAATTGCTGAGAATTATGACTTAGATTTAAGTTCTAAATCTTGCAACCTTTTCAAAATATCAAATTCATTTTAGTAAGTGTTTAATCCATTTAGTATTACCCAGTTTAATATCAAAGTATCCATCGCCCTTTGGGTTTTTATGTTTGTTTTTTGAGACAGAGACTTGAATTGTATTGGTGGATGGGCTTAATCTCACTGTGGCAGCTCAAGCTGGATTCCAACTTTATCCTCCTGCCTACTCTCTACATGCTGGGGAGGCAGGAGATTAGAGTCTGGCCCGCCAGCTGAACAAGTGGGAGTGACCTGTCAATCAAGAGATCATGTCTGCATCTTGTACTATGAATAACACTACGGAGCCAACAAATGCAATGTATTAATTATTGCAACTGTACTACTAACCTGTTTTGAAACTGTCTCATTACTATTTGTTTCTCAATAAAATTAATTAAAAATAAAAAAGACCAGGGGCACATGTGTCCAAGCCTTGCACCTGGGACAAATCAGAAAATGCTATCTTCCATTATCTGGAACAAGAACACTCACAGTTTTCATAGGATGGCCTAGATGTGACTGTCAGCTTGAGAAACGGGGATGCAAAAGAGGATGGCCATTAACCTCCTGGCCACTGAGAGCTCTCTCTTCAGTGGCCTGCCCTTACTCTGCAGGGCGTATTTCTTTTTCTATCTTTAATAAACTTAGACTTTACTACCTTTTGTGTGTGTCTTGATCAATTCTCTGCTCAGGAAAACAAGAACCTGGAAAGGATCTCTGGAAAAGCCACACAGCCCTCCAAAGCCCAGGTAACACAGGGATTACAGACATGTGCCACCATCCCCAGAAAAATCCTACAGCAACTGGTTTCCAGGTAGTCTGCCAGTCAAATGCTAACCAGGCCTGGCTCAAGTTAGCTTCTGAGATCGTGTTCAGGGTGGTATGGTAGTAAGTCATTCTAGCTTTGCTCTTACCTGTTGGGATCTGTTTTTTTGGTAAAATGATTTTCTTCATTGTGTAAAAAGAAAAAAAATGGAGTTATAGGACTCTAGTTACAAAAGAAGGAATATTTATTATCCTTTCAGCACTCTCTGGCTTTGTTTTCTATTATCCAAGGAGCAAGCTATCAAAAATAAATGTTGAGAGATGACAAGTATCTTGGATATTCAAGTGAGTAGTAGAAATAATAATTTTTTCATGGATTTTGTACTTCCAGAAGTGTGAATTATTCATGAAGTGCCAGTTGGGTAAAAATCAGCTCGGTGATAGATTTGAGCTAGCACCAGAAAATTGCTAAGGAAAGCTGCAATGTAACAGAATCTAAAAATCTAGTCATGCAGTTAAAAAGTGTCTCTGCCCCTTTAGTCTTGAATTTAAATTCTTAAAGTTTACACGTTACAACTGCAAAGAAGAACTAATTATTTCCTAAACTAGCATTGCCATATTGTATTTAATTATTAAAGACAGTAGTCCCTAGGGCTCTTCCGTGAAGTAACAGTGGTTCTTGGTCCAAGAATTAGTTTTTATTCCCCATGTGTGAAGCAGGGATACAGAATTCACAGAGCAGTCATCTCCTTAGCCCTGTGCATTCAGCCATGGCCCCAGAGACCAGTGCCACCATGAGTGTGTTCCTGTGGCTCAAGGTAGCAAAGAGGTGCCTGACAGCCATTCATTCTATCTGCTCTTCAGAGGATCCCCTCCACTTAGTATGGCTTCATTTGTCTCCAAGGAGCAAAATCCTATATAAATTTGTTTCCCTTTAACCCAGACCCATGAAAGAAAGGGGCATTGATAACATAAGCATCTGATGAAGAGCACAACCATTAAAAGTTACACAACCTGTTTGTTCCTTTCCAAGTGATTTCTTAGGGATATTGTGAATCTCTTTGATCTGGTTCCAGTGATGTTCTCGCTTTAAAGGATCAGAAGCTAGTAAGAAAATAACTCAGTAAGCCAGTTATAAAAAAGGCTGAGTGGTAAAAATGAGAAAGGACAACCAGAAACACTAAAAAGAAAATTAAAGTGGATGAAAAAGGAGAAATTAGTGGGAGAAAATCAGTTATAGGCTTTAGATTCTGGAGCCACCGTTGATGGACATGAAGAAACAACCTGAAAAACATGGAGAGAGAATGAGAATTTCATAAAACATTTCAAAATGCAGGCATGTCCTACACCAAACTGTACAAATTGAGCTTAGGGCCGGGGAGATGGCTCAGTAGAATAAGCACTTGCCTGGCAAGCTCAAGGGCCAGAGTTCAATCCCCAGTTCCAAAACAAAACAAAACAAAACAAAACAAACGAAAGAAACAAATTGAGTTTAAATCTCTAAGTGGACATCACATTTTTTTTCTTTTTTTCTGGTATGGGGCATTGAACTCAGGACAAGTGAGTTCACTTGCCAGGCAAGTGCTTATTCTACTGAGCTATCTCCCAGGCCCACATTTTTTCAATATCCTTTATTTTAGTGCCTCTATTTCCTTATTATTTTAGGAAAAATTACTTTGTAATAAGACCTCTGAAACTGTAATAGCATGACCTTTCTAGTCACACTAGAAGGAAAAGCTCAAGGAAAAAAAACCTGAAAATATCTAAGTTATTCTAGTGTTTTCTTTTTCTTACTCTATTTATATCCTCTTATGGGAATAAGAGTAGGTAATTCCATCAGGGCTCTGTGTGTGTGTGTGTGTGTGTGTGTGTGTGTGTATCTAAGAAACCAAGAGATGGTTAGACATCATTAGAAAATTAATATAAGTTGAATGTGTTTATCCCCCTCTAAAAACCAAGACTGTATATAACTGCATATCAAACAAGCTCTGGAGGGGAGGCTCAGAAAAGGACAGTTAGAAAGCAGAAGAGAAAGTCATACTGTCAAAAACAAAAACAAAAAAGTTTTTAATTTTATGAGCATGTGACCAATTAACGTTATCAGAAATGCCAACTTGGGTGAGGGCAGCATTCTTAGTGCTTACATTTATATCAAGGAGAATCCCCTCAGCATGCTCATCCTCCTTAGCATGGTTTTCCAAATCTATTATTGACATCCTTTCTCTTTTCCAGCTTGGACTCCTAAATCTGGAGTCCCCTACCCACCACCTCCACCTACTGAAGTTCTATCTATCTTGAACATTCAGTGCCCCCTCCAAGTTTTTGATATTACAGGATTTTTATCTTGGTTAGTTATAATTTCCGTGAACATTCCCAGTGAGTCCCCTAATCAGTAGAAGGTGTCCCTTGAAGTAAGCCTAATTGGAGGTGTCTTATTAGTCAAAATTAGCCAGCGTGGCCTGAGCCGAATTAGACCTACAGTATGCTTATCTCCTGGATAGTATTTGATTTGGAATATAAGATAATAATCTATTTCAGTTAATATAAAAGATAGGAAGAAAAATAAATTCAATTGTGGTGTTATTGTGGAGTATCCATTACACAATTTGCATGGTACATTAATAACCCTAAGCATAATAATAAAATCCAACTTACCCAGAATAAAAGAGATGCCTCACAAGATATATGGTCATGTGGCTTTAGGTAGATAAAGAACAAGTAACTAGTTGTCTTTTGACAGGTTTATTTCTTACTCTTTGGTTTTCCGGTAACCTTTTTTTTTTTTTTTTAATGTATTTAGGACAGAGTCGACAGGGTCTACAGGGTCTCACTACATAGATCAGACTCATAGTGATTCTCCTGTTTTCAGCCTCCCAAGCGCTGGGATTACAGGAGCACAGCACCACACCCAATCTCAATCACTGCCTCAGAGTGCCCTGGGGGCAGGGCCAGTGCGGCACCCTCGAGATCAAACTCAGTCACCGCGCTCTGCCTAAGCAGGCACCTTTAGTCAGCTGAGCTATCCAGCTGGCCTGGTTTTCTTGTAATCTTTCATGAATTTCACTAACATGTTAAATTAGGAGTAGCAAACCAGGTGTGGTGGCACATGCGTGTAATTCTAGCACCTTGGGAGGCTGAGGTAGAGGACTGCAAATTGAAGATTAACCTGGGAAATTTAGTAATTTAGCATGACCCCATCTAAAATTAAAAATGAAAAAGAGCTAAGGATGGTGCTAGTTATAAAGGTTCTCACTTCAATTCCCAGTACTGCAAAACAAAAATAAAAATGATTGTCAGTTACTGATAGTCTTTCTGGATTTGCCTCTAACATCAAAATCATTCTTGACAGAAACACGCCTTCTCTGTTGACCTATAGGGCTCCTTCTAGCACCACACTTGCCATTCTTTCTGTCTTTGTTTCTTAACCAGGATTTTTCATTGTGCTCTGCTTCTATGAGGACAAGGACTGTAAGTACCAGGATCATAACTTATAACAAGATGCATTGACCATGTAAGAAAAAAATATTTGTTGAATTCATAGATGATTTCTGACACAATTCCTATTTATACTACTTGACTAAAGTGCTTTATGGGATCTTCTGTCCTCTAGCTATTCAAAAGTTTCAGCCGCTAACCTTTGATGTGTAATGTACAACGATAGGAAAGCATTCTCCTGGCAGGGAATAATGCCAAGCATTGTTTGTGTATCTGTGTAATGTCATCTTAAATCACATTGAAGGTCGAAGTAGGTCTCACATTCTCCCTTCTTTCTATCCTGTTTTCAGACAGCAAAAAATAAATCATTTGTCAACAAAAAAACTGGAATATAAAGTCTTTCTTTGTTTGTCTTATTGGGGATTGAATTCAGGGCCTTGCATTGAGCTACATCCCTAGCCTTTGTTTTATTTTTATTTTGAGGAAAAGTCTTGGCAAGTTGCCCAGGCTGGGCTTCACCATGTGATTTTCCTGCTTCAGTCTCCCAAGTAGCTAGGATTTAGGCACATGCCACTGAATTTAGCCAAAAATGTGACATTTTTTAAAAGAACTGTTATTTTGTTTTATAATAAGACTTTGGTTTCTTACTTGGGTGAGAATCAGAATTACCCAGACAACTTTTGAAATGCACAGATTCCCAGGTCCCACAATTTCAATGCAAAGTTGTTTTAAAAAAATTTTTTTTAATGTATTTAGTACAGGGTCTATAGAGTCTCACTACCCATATCGGACTCGTAGTAATTCTCCTGTTTTCAGCCTTCCAAATGCTGGGATTACAGGCATCTACCACCACCCCCAGTCTCAAATGCTGTCTCAGTGCACCCCTGGGACAGGGCTGGCACAGCACACTAGGGATCGAACCCAGGTCCCCGCATCTGCCTAAGCTGGTGCTTTAGTCCACAAAGCTATTTGGCCTGCCCTAATGCAAAATTTTGTAAAAACTTTTGAATGACTCTAAATCCCAAGGAAGTTTATTTGATGTCTTGATTGGTCTTAGACTAAGTTTCAAAAACATCTTTAGAAATTATAGACATCCAGAAAGTGAAAATATGGAGATTCTACTTTAAGCTAATTGCTGTCAACTGGTCACCCATGTATTCCATCTACAAATAATTTATTAAGTATTCTCTACAGTTCTTCTATGGTCTTAAGATCAGGTTTGAAATGAAACTTTGGCTTTGGGATTAACCTAAAAAAAGATTGATCCCTCTGAACCATAGCATTTCGATAACAAATTCTAGTCTGAATATGACACTATAATATTGACAGTGAGATCATAAGATCATGCCAATTATATCTTGCTTGGAGTGTCTACACCAACCCAAATACAATTCTGAATTCTTTCTCTGCGCAGTATTCTTGAGCTGAAGCAAAGATTTCCAACTACTAAGGGAAGAAAACAGGCCCTTAAAGTCTCTGGACTCTGAAACAAATGTGCTAAGCGTCCATGCAGCAGGATTTGGAACTCTGTATATTCCTGAGAATTCAGTAGCCATCGTAGAGGACACTGAGTGTTCCATGAACAAAATATATTTACACATACTAATATGTGGTCACTACTGATAAGGAAGAAAGAGAATGAGTCTGCAGTGCTTTCTATGGAGAAGAGGTGAATTCTGGGCCCAGTAGAAAAGCATACCACCTCCTGGTGAGTGATAAATAATGAACAGTAAACAAGCAACCCTGCTCAGAGGAATAATAGTGAAAAGAATGCACCAGGGGAAGATACTAGAAAGGATTGATGTCAACAAACTTTCCCAAATGATTTGGATACAGAAAACATAGAGTAGTTCAGAAAAGGGCTTTTGATCATCATGCTAGCAGATAGAGGCAGAGCAGAAAAAGTCAGAAAAAAAAGACAAATTTGTAAAATTTGTAAAAAGTTTGTAATGTTTTTATCTGTTAATAAAAGAGTTTAAACTTTTTTTTTTTTCTTTTTCAGAATTGGGAATTGAACTCAGGCCCTTGCACTTGCCAGGCAAGCGCTTATTCTACTGAGCTATCTCCCCAGCCCTACGTTTAAACATCCTGAATCACCCTGCCAAAGGCTTTGAGATTTTGTTCTTCAAACATCAGTCAAGGTAGAGAGTAACCAGAGAAAAACTACAGCAAAAGAAAGGCACCATGTTCAGAATGGAAAATAGCATGGGAAAGATGTCAACTTTCTCCAAATTGACTATATATTTAATGAAAGTCCTATCAAAAACTCAGCAATTTTTTTTGTAAATATAAACAATTGGATCCTCATATTTGTGTAGAAAGACAGATGACATAAAGTAGCTAAAATAACATTTAAAATAATATAATAAAGTTGGAGAAATCACTTTTGTAGACACCGGGGGTATGTAATTGGCAAAAAAGAATGTAATAATGATGGGTGACCACGAGATCACAGGAAAACAATAGAAAACAGAACTAGGCCCAAAATATGTCCAAAAAGTTATTTAGAGAGGCAGAAAAGCAATTAATTGTTTGATGCAAAATCTTTTGAATAAACGATGGCAGTGATTATATATCCCACTGGGAGAAAATCTAAAAACAAAAGTAAAAATCTCTACTTAAACCTCATATTTTGTGCAGAAATGAACTCAGAATAGGCCATAGACTTGAATATAAAACATGATACTGTATGGTTTTTAAGAAACAAAAAGAATAGATATGTTCAAAACCTAGAGCTGCGTGAAGACTTCTCAGCCTAAACATTAAAAGTCTAATCCGTAGGAGGAAAAATGGGTAAACTGAACTAAAGCAAAATGCAAACTTTTATTCTAGGAAACACATGTAAAGAAGATGAGAAGCCAAACTACTAGAACAAAATATTTGTGCACCACATATTTAGCTAAAGACTTTAATTTGGAATATTTAAGGTGTTCAAAATTCGACAGCAAAAAGAAGAAGGGAAAACAAGAAGAGGTCTTTCTTAGAAGATAATGACAAAGAAATACATGAAAATATTTTATTTTTATTTTTATTATTTAACCTTTTAAAAATTATTTCATACAGGGTCTTGATACACAGCTCATACTCACAATGATCCTCCTGTCTCAGCCTGCCCATCATTGGGATTACAGGTGTGCACACCATGCCCGGTTTTGATGGTCAGCAGGGTGCGCCTGGGGTACCAGGGCTGACTGGCATGTGGTACTGGGGATTGAACCCTGCTCCTTCTACTTGCCAGGTAGGTTCTTACACTGCAGAACTATCTCCTTGGGCCCCATGGAAAGATTTTAATATCTTTAGTTGGTAAGGAAGTGCAAAGTAAAACCATAATGAGCTATCATGACACAAATAACAAAAGGACTAAAATAGATTAGTAATAACAAATTTAATGAAGATTGGAGAAACTGAATTACTCATATTGGTCATGGCTATGTAATGTGACATAGCCACTTTACTAACAGGCTGGCAATTTGCATTAGACTGAACATGCACTTGCCATGTCATTCAGTAATTGAACTCCTGGGCATTTGTCACAGATTAATAAATAATCATGTTCACATAAAACCACTTATAAGAATAGTCATAATAACTATATTCATAACAATCTCACATTGAAAAAATCTTAAATGTCTTTCAATGAGTGAATGGTTGGACCAAATATGATATATTCAGACCATGGATAATTACTGGTGGTAAAAAACAATAAGCTGTATTCCGTGTGATAGATTTATGTTCCTACCTCCCGAAATGTGTACAGATGTATATTCTATAACCCCCGGAACCTGTAAGTGTATAACATATGGCAAAGGGTTCTTTACAAGTGTCTTCAACATTATGGATCTTAAAATAGGGAGATTACCCTGGATTATAATCCTTTATAATCCTAAAGTGACCCAGAGCGCAGGCCTGGCGAGTGAGTAAGAGAACCGGGCCGCGGGATCCTGAACAAACCCAGAGTGCAGGCCCGGCGACCAAGGCCATGGGATCCTGAACAGACCCAGAGCGCAGGCCTGGCGGGTGAGTGAGCCGACCCAGGCTGCGGGATCCTGAACAGACCCAGAGCGCAGGCCCGGTGAGTGAGGGAGATGGCCCAGGCTGCGGGATCCTGAACAGACCCGGAACACAGGCCTGGCGAGTGAGTGAGACGACCCTGGGGCCGGGGATCCTCATTCTACCCAGGCTGCAGGCCCATCGTGGAACCCTTCAGCAGAACTCCCTGCAAAGAGGCTAGAGGCAAGACCCACCCAGCTGATTCAGGAGCAGAACATCTT
>NW_004524614.1:11900413-11908239 GCF_000260255.1 Octodon degus
GTTCTAGAGAGGGAGCAAATTGATCACAGCCCCATGAATGAGAATGGAAAGAACCCATCAAATAGGGTAAACAGGAGAATAAGAGGTATACAATAGTAATCTTTTAGTTATTCCTTTGTGTTCAGCAGCAGAATATTTTCATCAGCAACCCTATAAATGGACTTCTCTTCCACCCTATGGGTCATGATTCCCCCTGAGTCTACAGGGTGGATTTCAAAGAAATAGCTGTAGCTCAGTTCCACAAGTGACTCCTAGCCACCAGTAACTGTCACAGTCATTATGCATGTCCACAACACACTAGAACTTTGTGTGATATCCTATCCTCAAACGGTTAGAAGTGCTGATCATTTTCTTGCCATTCCAGTATTATCTTATGTTTTACTCTTATTACTTCTTTGCTATCATGAAAACTTTTCTTAGTTCAATTGTTTCGAAACATTTAATTTTCTGAATATTGTTTAATCTTAATTTTTGTTCTAAAATCTATACGGTATCTTTGACTTAAAATTTATTTAAAAGAAAAAATAAATAAGGAAAAAAAATAATCCTAAAGTGAGTGCAACCTAATCACATGAAATCATAAAAACAGAAGCAGATTTTTTTTTTTATGTCTGGAATCAGAAAGGGCTATAGCACAAAGAGAGATGAGAGGATTCCAAGCATTGGAAGAGCTCTGTCTGCTGTTATTGGAGGTAGAACTTCAGCAATCATAGAAAAGATGCTAACAGGACCCACAAATGAAGACTGGCTTCCAGGTGATCACAACAAAGAAATGGGAACTTCTGTCCTACTACTGCAAGACACTGGAGTCAGTCAAAGTTGTGAATGAAATTGGAAGTAATTTCATCCCCAGAAACTTCAGAAAGGAAAGCAGGCCTGACTTTAGGCCTTGAGAGATTCTAAGCAGAAAGCCCTGTTGAGCCACACTGTACCCAGAATACATCAATGGCAATTAGGTCAACAGCAATAGGAATTAATACATGGAACTGCTTGGAAGGATGGCAAGAGATGTATGCCAAATGAAGGAAAAAAGCCCTTTTCAAAGGTCATTACATGCTGAATGATTCTATTTGTATAATGTTCTCCAAATGATAAAATTAGAGGAATGAAAAATAGATTAGCGGTTACTAAATAATGGGAGAAGGGTGAAGCAAGTGGATATGACTGTAAATGGGCAACATAATGGATTTCTGTGCTGATGGAATTATTCTTGTTATTTGCTTATAATGGAGACTAAATGAATCTTACATGTGTACTGTATGGAGCTAAAACATGCCTATGTACACACATGTACTAATGATTGCATATAGAATAAGAAACCTGAGTAATGGGCAGCATCCCAGTGGCGATATTGCACGATAGGTATGTGTGACTCTGCCTTTGGGGAAACTAGGTAAGAAGTAGCATTCGAATGGCACATTTTCAGAATGGTATATAAATCTATTAGTATGTCAAAATCAAAAAGTTGATTGAAAAGATTTTATAGATATAAAATACGTTTAAATTAGTGTTTTATTATGTTTATTTATTTGTGGTACAGAAACCACTGCCTCATTTTAAAAATTGTTACAGTGAAAACAATAGGGTTGCAAGCGCCTGGCCACCATCATTTTTACCTCAAAATGAACTGAGAACTAAGGTGAAGTGCACTTCTGTGGCTTCTTGTTGTTCATCTGTTCTCGCCTCATTTGAGCTGCCTCCAGCCAGTTTTCTGCAGGCATCTTTTTAATCTATGTGCCTATTTTGTGCTCATTAGTTCAGCTAAAACTAGATTATAGAATTCACATAGTACTTAGGATATATTTTAGTTCCCTATTGCTACCGCAACAGGTTTTAAAATTTTTATTAGTGTAAAATTACACACACTTTTTATTTTACCATTCAGGAGATCTGAAGTCCAAGAAGGGTCTCCCTGATCTAAGATCATGTGTCATTTGGAAGCCCTGTGGGACAACCTGTGTCCTGTCTGTGTCAGCTTCCAGGAGCTGCTACTTCTTGGTTTGCAACTCCTTCCAGCAATCATAGAGCTTCGACCCTTCCTTCCATCACTGTATCTCCTTTCTTATCCCTCTTCATTTTTTAATTCTCAAATGATTACCATGAATCCACCCAGAGAATCCAGCATAATCTTCCCAACTCAAAATCCTTTGTTTAATTTTATCTTTTGTCATGTAAAGATAAATTTTATAGTTTTGGGGGATTAGGTTGTGAATATAATTTGGGGTTATTACTCTGTCACAAAGGACTTACACAAATTGTTACATATTGTAGCATGCAGAATGCATACAGATATGTGAGGACACCACTGTCACCATCTCTGCTGTGACACTCTCACGTTTTTTTCATGTCTTATGCAGCACATGCCATGTCCATTTCACATAAAGACTTGGAAAAGGCATAATTAGATATCATTAGAGCTTAAAATCCTTTTCAGGTTTTTGTTGGTTGAAACATAATTATAATTAACAAAGCTAATATTCTCTTTCCATGCTTCTTATTGCTTTCAACATCTCTTAGGCTAAGTGCTCTCAGTTGAAGTTTATTGCTTTAGACAACCAGTATTTTACAACTCTTTAAGGCTGTACAGCAGTGCACAATTTACAAATTGTTTTTCACAGAGTGCCTCAGTTCATATGGACTGCCGTAATAAAGATGCCATAGAGAAGGTGATTGCAACATTTATTTTAGTTCGAAAGGCTAGGAAATCCAAAATCAAGGTGCTATTTGTTAGTTCATAGGTTGACATTTTCTTTCTGTACCTTTCCTTATGTGGTAGAAAGGGTATGAGAGAGCTCATGGGATTTCTTTCATAAGTGTATTAACCCATTTATGAAGCCTTACCCTCCTGACTTAATTACTCACAAATGCCCCATTTCTTAATGGTATCACCAAAGGGAATAAGATTTTGACATATAAATTCTGAGAGAGATGCAAATTTTCAGTTCACAGCAAATTATTTCATTTTACGCTGTCATTAATTCCATGCCAACAGCACAGCAAGGTAGAACACAATCTCAAATTTACAGATGGGGTGACTTTAGCTACGAGAAGCTAAGTAACTTGAACAAGAATAAATTTTTAATTTAAGAGAGCTGAAAAGAATTACAATAGTATATTCTGACTTCCAGTTAAATAACAGCTCTAAAAAGGGTAAATGAAGTATAAACATTTCAGCTGCAGGAGAAAACATCCCAAATTTTGGAAGACAGCAATAGGGATGACAATGAGAGCAGGCTGGTTTAAAGCAGAGTGATTTTGCTTTATCTACTGACACGTCATGTGATGTTCACAGGCTCAGAATGTGCAGGCATAAGTCAGAAATCAAAACTGGTATCGTCAGAGTCAAGACTGTACAAGAAAGAAAAGCTGTTTTGTTCTGAGCAGTTTTCTTTCACATTCTATGAGGTCACATATACTTCTGGAGCTTTTCAACCAAGTGTTTTATTTGGAAGGGGCATTGCAAATGACAGTGATTCAGCGACAGACATTTCTTCTCCCCCAGTGGTTCAGAACATTCTGAAGGACACAAGACTATTTTTATTCACTGTGGTTTGGGAGTCAACAGGAAAAGATCCACTCACTGGTGTCCTTCTGATAAAAAGCACAAATGCATTCTTGAGCAATCATGAAATGAGACACAAGCTTGTACAAAATCAGGGAAATGCAGATGTAATTACACAAAGAATCAAAAGACATGGTGCTCGACATAATTTGATACTGCGTGATTGAGTAGCAGAGGAATATGGAAATTTGGAACGGAAAAATTCTGGTAGCTGGGCCTAATTTTGAGAGGTGATTTGAAAGATTTAATGGATATATTACTTAGAATGGCAGTTAGCTCTGACACGGAGTTATTTTAATATTTAACTAAATGCTAATTTTGGCCTCATGCATTATTTCATATAATCAATTCATGGATTGTCAACATTGATTTTTACCTCATGGAAGAGCAAGTTATTTGGACTTGTAAATGACTTTTAAAGTACAAATAATAAAAGCAAATATTTGAAAGTGATATCAAGAATATGTTTACAGAATATATATATATATATATATTTGTGTTTGCTAGTGTAATTTAATTATCTGTTTGCAAGAGGTCTATATTACAAGCCAAATCTCCTAATCAATTTATTTAGGAAACAACATTGAGATCATATTACATTAGTAAAGAAAAATAGAAAGTAGAATTAATTACTTTGATGGTATGAACTAGAGTAAACAAACAACACTTCAATTACCTGATTTCTTTCTGATGAGACTTGGAGTTTTAATGATCTGAATTACATTGTTATTGAATTATCTATTGCTAAACTAGGAGATGTATGATGTGGAAAAAAGTGAAAATATGTAAGAATCAAGAAGTAAAATTTTTACAAAAGACATTTTAATGAGTATCTGCTAGACAGCTGACTTACCAGGAGGGGTCTCATCCAGTACATACTTCTAAAATATTTAACTACTTTCTTAACTTTCTGGTTTTATTAGGAAAAAAAAGCCCAAATGATCAAAGTAGTATTTTTTTAACTGCTTGCTCATTAATAGCTGCACCTAACGGGAGAATACACTTGCACATAGGTATTGGGCTGAACACAATTCTCTCTTTTGTTTCTTTCTCTCATTCATCTTTTAAAAAACTACGATAGTCCATGCTTTCCAATGTGCTGAGTTTGAAATCTGGGGGAAACATTTGATTGTAGAGCCACACAATAGATTACTGAGGGGCTTACAAACACATGTCTGCTTCAGGACCTGGTAGATTTTTTTTCAGGCCCCCTAAAGATATCAAACTCTACAGATGTTCAAGTCTTTTATATAAAACAGCAGAGTATTTGCATAGAAACGACACATACTTTCCAGACTCCTTTAAATTATCTCTAGATTACTTGTAGTACCAACTACAAAGCTAATATTATGCAAATAATTGCTATAGTATAGTGTTTGTATGTTAAATGTAGATGCAGATTTTTTTCAAATATGTTTGATCTGCAACCGGTTGAATCTGAAGATGTGGAACCCACAGATACAGAGGATCGACTGTACAATTTGAGAGTAAATTCTGTTGAAACTGGGAAGAGTAACTCTTATTTTTCAAGAGCTTTTATATTGAAGATGACTGAAAAATCCTAGAGCAGTTGGGCTTTTAATCTGGTGGCACATACACAGGTATTAGACCACTGCTGTGCTGCCTGTTCCATAGCTTACTTACAAACCTTAAGAGAGAAAAATCATCCTTTGGACTTTGTCTTAATGCAATTTTGATGCCTGTTCTGGATTTTCTGGTGGAGCTAACACCTGGATCAGGCTGTGGAATGTGTACTTTGCAGAAAAGCCATTCAGGTGATTTTTGTGTTCCAGCGATGTGAGGAAACCGTTGTTAATCTAGCCTCTACTCCCCAGTTGCAGAACCTGAGGCCTGTCTTGCACCCCCTCAGAAAATGAGGACCATCCAGCTCCTTCACTGCTGACCCTTTATGCTTCCCAGTAGGACTGGCTGCTGACCAAATCTTTCTATTCCTCCAAAATTCAGAGCATTGGGAAGTGTATCTATGTCTAATTTCCTGGCACTAAGGATTATTGGTATGTTAGGAAATCCAAGGTACCTTCTTTCATGAAAAACTTTAAAATTGACGGAAGTATTTAACTGGTTGATAATTTATCAGTGAAATCCTGCCTGCAGATAGGGAAATGGGCTATGTAGTATCATTGTTTTTAATCTCATGTAGCTCTAACTTTTGTATGCTCCTTTAATTTAATTTAGTAATCAAAGGGACCTAATTGCATTGTCTTTCATCTTCTGAGCTCTTCTGGCACAGACTCTTTTATGCTTTATAATGTAGCACCAAAAAGAATGCTTTGTACTTTCATTTTCTTTCACCAAGATGGTTTCCCAGAAGCTTTCTCCTTACAAGAAAATTCATTTTCCTCCTCCTTTCTCCTTAGCTGTTCTTATCTGAAAGGATGACTGCACCCTAAGCATTTATAGATGCAAAATCCCCCTCCCAGCCTTTGGCACATACTTATCTCTTTCAGATCAAATCAACAAAATAAGCCCAAGTGGCAGGGCTGACAGCTAGTTTAGCATAAATACAATAGCACCACCTTGTGTTGTGATTCTGGTGAATTTACCTCTGGCAGGACAAAAGCTTGGGCCAGAAGGGCTGGATCAGGATGGAGCAACTAGGCCTCAGTCACCGTGCTGGAAACACACATAATGATCCCTCAGTATCTCTAGGAGATTGGGATCTACAGGATCCCTGTAGATTCCCAGATCCTTGGGTACTCAAATCCCTTATATAAAATTACGTAGTATTGCACATAACCTACACACATAGCCTACAACTTCCTCTATATTTTAAATCATGCCTAGATTACTTATTTACCTAATACAAGGTCAATGATATATAATTATTATATTTATAGTCTTTCTTGGGGGAAAGCCTGTACATGTTAAGTATAGATGGAATCTTTTTTCTAAATATTTTTTATCTTGGGTTGATTAAATCCACAGACACAGAACATGCAGACAGGGAGAAAACTGACTATTCTAGCTACTTCTAGCCTTTTGAAAAGCATTTCTATTCACTACTAGCCAACAACCCTTTCCTTTAAAATAATGATGCTCTCTTCTGTATCACAGAAAAAAAAGTTAATGTCAATTTCTGTACCAAAATACTTAAAGATCAGTAGACACTTAGTGCTATTGCTGCTTTTCCTTTTCTCTAAAAATATTTTCATATTTGGAGAGGTAGCTTTTGAATAATACATTAGTCTGTGAAAGGGAGGAGAGGGGTTTTTGTTGTTGTTTTTGTACTAGGAATTGAACTCAGGACCTTTTGCTTACCAGGCAGGTGTTGTGCTGCTGAGCTGTCTCCCCAACCCAGAAAGAGTTATTTTATCATACCTCTCAAAATAATTTTATAAAAGATTTTTCCCGGCGCTGGTGAGATGGCTCAGTGGTCTAAAGCACCTACTTAGAACAAGCTTAGCAAAGCACAGGGACCGCGGTTCAATCCCCCAGCACCACATGCCAGCCCGCCCCACCCCCTGGTGGGCTGAGCTGGCCACACACACACACACACACACACACAAATAAATAAAAATTAAGAAAAAAAAAGATTTTTTCCTTAGGTAGAGTTGTAGATATACATATAAACTTACATGTATATACATGTATCTTCACTAAGGAGCAAGCTGAAAATTTAACATGTGGATATAACCTTGGGATTGTCCGGCCATTCTTTTAAGACTAAAAAGTAAAATGCTGCCAAACAAAATATACATTTTGTCTGATCTTTTCATCAGAAAGAGCATGGTTAGCTAAAGATTGCATACAGGGGTAACATGGAATCCTTGTGACTTAATTTCCTTTACTCTAATGACCAGCAATATTGTACATTTCTTCATATATTTATGAATAATTTGTGCTTTTTCTATGAAGTATCTATTTGTTTCAATTGCTATTTCTGGATTGGGTCTTTTATTTTGGAGGGTTTAATGTTTTGAGTTTTCATATATTCTAGATATTAGTTTTTTAGAGAATAGATGGTAAAATTTTTTTTTTTCCTATTCTATACTTTGGCTTTTCATTCTGCTGGTTGTTCCTTTTGCTGTGCAGAAAGCTTGTTTATTTGATCTCATCCCATTTGTTCATTTCTGGTTTTATTTCCTGTGTAATTAAGATTTCTTTCAGAACATTCTGCCTGTGTCTGTGACTTGAAGGGTTTTACCTATTTTTTCTTCCAGCAGGTTGAGTGCTTCTGTTTTATCATTTAGTTCTTTGATCCATTTTGATTTTAGTTTAGTACATGATGAGAGATATGGGTCTA